>NW_026863876.1:0-133513 GCF_026571515.1 Ruditapes philippinarum | reverse complement strand
TTTCAGTTGTTTTTATACCTTTATCATTTATGTAATTGTTAAAAAATATACATTGTTTAGTTTTTTATTATGAACTGATCTTATTTCTTCGTCATATTTTGCAACATTCTTTGTTATAATGAATAACCTATTTTGTTATAACGCATAATTACAATTGTTTCATTAAAACATTTGTAATTTGTTTGAGGCCCAAACAAGCAATGAGAAAAAATTAATCTCAGTACCTGAACAGTCAAACGTTATGTAAGATGCTGTATGAAAACGTGTTTTCAAGATGATAGGAAATAATTTTTGCGCACTGAAAATATTTTGCGAATAATTTTAAATTCGCAAAAATCGCAAATCTTTTCAAGTCACAAAGTTAACGACTTATACAATGTTAAATATCCTGTATGTTTGTAATTAAGGATGTAACAACACTAAAGTGAAATTTAATATATGTATATAATTATTCTTCTAACATCAAAGAACATGCTAAATATGTGGCATTATCAGTAATCATTAAAATCTATGCATTCATTTCTTATTGAAAAATTTGGCTTAGACTTTATAGAAAATAGATTTCTAATTACCTCCCTTTATTTACATGAAATGTAAATTCAGTTATATATTTACAAATAATCTTTTTTTGAACTTACAATATTGATTAATCTTCATTTGAGCACCAGATTTATAGAAAAAATCATGAAAATATTTGAGTTTAAAGATCTTTAAGGATTTTCTCTTCCCCCCCCTTTTTGTGTGTGTTGGTGGGGGGCATATAAAGTTGATGACTTCTCTTTTCGGAATTCCCCCACTGACTTAACATTCATTTATTTGAGAAAGCTTAACATATCTAACTTACAGAAGGTAGGTGGATATGTTCAGCTTCCCAGTTTTGTCTTAAATCATACACATAGAGGAATCTGAGGTCTTCCTCCACAAAAGTTACCTTAAGCAGGAAATATGTTCTATAACTTGAGCAATGTCTGAATAACTGAAAAATTATCCAATAAAGAAATATAGGAATACATGTTAAAAAATGGATAGAGAAATAAATAAATAGAGGTTACAGAACAACAATGGTTCTACTCAGGTGCCTGTTCGTGCCTGAAATATTGCATGGAAGGGCAACTGAGGTCTTCCTCAACCATTAAAGCTGGGATGTTCCCATGTGACCTATACTGTGCTGGTGTGACGTTAAACTTGATCAAAACAATATCAAAATATTAAGAAAAAATCAATAGATAGGTAAATAAATGATAAGGTAGATAAATAAATAAATGATACAATGAACAAAGGAACGGAGGAATAGATAAATAGGTAAATAAATACACAAATTTTCTGAAAGAATTGAACATGTCTGATATTCATTTACTCGAATAAAAAAAGATACTCCTAGTAATTTGTTATGTATATAAATGTTAAGCTGTGGCTGAGCAACAGATAAGAGAAATGGGTACCAACCTGGCCCACTGCACTACAGATGAGCAGAAATTGTTAGAACAAGCGCTGAAAACTTACCCTGCCAGTAACCCCGATGGGAGAGAATAGCTGAGGCTGTTCCAACAAGGAGTAAAAAGGATTGCATGAAGAGATATAAGGTATGGCCGGTGTTTTTTTAGTCCCTTACTTGTTTTTGAGACTCCATTTGTCCTTTTAAACACTGAGACAGCGAACTCTGGGACATGTCATCATTTATGTCCTTAAAGGTTAAATTTTGCCAAATGGTGACCTATAAGTTTTGAATTCAGTAGTTCACTGAATGATATTTTATATGTTCTTAAGTTGATTTTATGATATTCACTATTTTGACACAGAAATCTAATGAAATATTATATGCATCATGGAAAAAAATGTTTTAATGACTTGCATTGTCTAGCATGCAAGGTATTCCTCTGCTAACGAGTGTCAGAGATCCATATGACCTTGATTATAACAAGGGTTTACTATGTTTATCCATGAGTAAAATATTTTTGATATCAGAAATTTATTGAAATCTACGAAATTCTAACTGAATACGTCTAATATGAATAAGAGTGAATTTATAAACTATATCCTATGAACCAGTATGTATATGTGTTCCCTATTACAGATCAAGTAAAGTTGGTACTATTGAGCCTAGTATATCTTAAGTCCAAATGAGGAGAAAATTGACCAAGTATTGCTCTATTGAATATTATGTATTTTATAAACAAGACAACGGTGGTTCCCAATAAAATGGATGAATGTATAGTGAAGAAAATACTGTAATATATTTGTTTTTATATTCAGGAACTGGTGGAACTAATACGAGCAAAGAAAGCAGCCCAAGAAGCAGCGAAAGCTAAAAAGTGATCAGGGAGGCAAATAGAATAGCTTAAATGCAACAGAAGAAAACAACAGCTAAAAGACTTATTGTACAGCTTAATAATTCAGAATAGATGTGATTGAAACATGCAGTTTATGAAAGCATTCAATAAAATAATGTATATTAAGTACTTATTACTATCTTTGTTCTTCTAATATAAATAAACGATTTGTTGTACTTCATGATAAAGAGCTGGAGACTGTATATAGTTTTGTCCACATAGCATAACTGTTCTCGGTTATTTGTCCACTGGTGGTTACTAAGCTTAGGTCATAGGTCATGATTGTTCAGCTATTCGTCAATTGAACATGGATGCTTAGCCATTTGTTGATAAGACATAGATAGCTATTTGTCCACATGGCATGAATGCTCAGCTAATTTTTACCACTGTACATGGGCTCTCAGTTATTTTTCAACTTGACATGGGTTCCCAATGGTTTTTCAACTTGACATGGGTTCCCAATTATTTTTCAACTGGACACGGGTTCCAAATTGTTTTTCAACTTGGCATGGGTTCCCAATTGTTTTTCAACTGGACATGGGTTCCCAATTGTTTTTCAACTGGACATGAGTTCCCAATTGTTTTTTAACTTGACACGGGTTCCAAATTGTTTTTCAACTGGACATGGGTTCCCAATTGTTTTTCAACTGGACGTGGATTCCCAATTGTTTTTCAACTGGACATGGGTTTTCTTGTGTATTTTTCCATAGGAGCTACTCGTCCGCATGACATGAGTGTCCAGTTTTGTCACAGTTGTTTCAAAATTGAAACTTCAGGGACATTTAAAGTGAAAACAACATGCAATGTGCATGTTGACAAACACCACATTTTGCCTTTAGACTTTTAAGTGTGCCCTTGCTATTGATGCTACTTACTCGGGTCTTGTGTATGACTTCAGTCTTCCGGATATCAAACATTCTTTTGGGGTTAAAGGAATGACACACTGAACAGGCAAATTCCTTTTGTGACCTTTCACCTCTGATGTTGAATCTACAGACTTAAGTCTAGCATATACAACATTAAATACAGTACCTGTTAACTTGTCTTCAAAGTAGTTTCAAAATCAAATTACGATTGTTGTTCTTGGAAACTTATTATAAATTCTTAAAAGTTACTAGTATTCTTTGATCCTGACCAAAAAAGTTTCATTTATCAGTAATTGCTGTTTTTCTTTCTGTCCACAAACAAGCTGTCAGAACTTCCTGACTTAACTGAAGATAAGTGAACAGTTAAGTAACAATTGATGAAATTTCTAAATGAGACCCAAAAAAAGGCTATACATCTAGAAACTGATGTTATGGAATATGCTACGGTTACACGAAATACCGGAAACCACCGAAAATACCGGAAACTACAGGAAACACCGGAAAATACCGGAAACCCCTCAAAATATAAACGCTTAAAGGTCTGAAGCATTAATCTCAACAAAATTACATGAAGTTTTTTATTGCAGACTTGGATTGACTAGGACGAACACGATAATGTAGCCATTATTCGGTCAGACCATTATGATATAATTGGTTGTGCAAGTTATTCAGTTATTACACCTTTGCATTTTATTGCATATTGAAGAATTGTATAATTGTATAACACCTTAATTGTTAGTTAAGCCTTAAGGTCGTTGACTTCAAACCACTTGCCCCTCACCGCTGTGGGTTCGAATCCCGACAGGGACTTTGGATTCTTTCATGTGAGGAAGCTATCCAGCTAGCTTACGGAACGTCGGTGGTTCTACTCAGGTGCCCGTTCGTGCCTGAAATAATGCACGGAAGGGCACCTGAGGTCTTCCTCCACCAGTAAAGCTGGAACGTCGCGATATGACCGATACTGTTTCGATGTGATGTAACCCCCCCCCCACCAAAAAAAAAAAATTCCTTTTCTAGAAATAAAGTTGACCCGCCCATCGTAATAGAACTCACCCTTCATAATAGAACTCGACATTTGCGGGACGACAGTGGCTGAATGGTTATGTAGTTCTACTCTGGTGCCTTGAATGTACGGAAGGATACTAGGTCTTCCAATCGCAACTACTCGGCCCTTTCCGTCAGTCTTCGGATAAGGACCTCTAACACAATGGTATGAATACACAGAACGGATGCGGTATTCCGGTCTAACCTACGCTAAGAAACTAAACATGGAAACAAATAGTAATTTAATGCTGGGAGTTGTTGACACGTTTATTTCCAATATATGTAGTAAAAGTCCACCTTAAATAAGTGAATTCATAGGTACAAAAGCAAACAATACATTATTTATATATTTACTAATATGGCTGTAGAAACCGAAAGTACAAGAAACCAACCTGTTGACATTTGGTCGGATTTGTTTAAAATTGAACATCAGTGGGCATATTTAAATTACAAATGGTTGTCAGACATATTTTCAAGCATAAGAGTACCGGAACAGACATAAGATGTCAAATATATACATTTGTTTTACATTATCTCTGTTTCTGTTTACGTCTGTAAACCACGTGGTAGAACTACTTTCAATCCGTATTGTTTCCGAGGTTATTATAGATAATAGCCGGGGCAGTTCCGAATGGAGGTCTTCCTCTACCAGTAAAGTTGGAAAGTCGCCATATTACCTAAACTGTGCTGGTATGACGTAAAACCCAATAAAAAGAAACAAGATAATAAAACAAAAAACAAAATCTCAACATGTGCATAATTTATGTTAATTAATGAACCTGTTCTTTTTCCGATTTAAGAGATTTACGACTGTAGTTCAACGGTCAAGGTAACGCTTTGTCTTGATCATAAAAATACACTGATCTTCATGTCAACAATTCTGTCATTCCTGGATGGATTTAAAAATTACTCGTACTATGAATAAATGTGTTGACTTAACCAGTCATGATTACTCTCCTGTGCAACGTCGAATGTTCCACAACCGTTGAAGTAATAATAGTGTATTCAATAAGCTACTTAATTAGCGTACATCAAATGACCTACAACAAGGCCATTGAAATATATGGAGGGCGTTTTTTGCCAACCTCCTTTTGAAAACTACCTTTGAATATGCGAACATTTATGTCAAGCAATTTTGACTGTATTTGTGTACTTCAAATAATATGCCTCTTACCCCTATCTCTTAAATGAAGATCCCCTCTTTTAAATAACAAGTTTACATATAGATCTAAACCAAACGGATATTGTCAAAAAATAGGCATACACGTTCGCATTTTCAAAACTAACTCTTTACACACCTGTAATTTGATAATGAACGCCTCCATAGAACTACCCTATATATAATTTTGTTACTATACATAATGTATAGTAACATGCTAGGTATTTATGCATTTTCTTGAACACAAGTCAAAGCCTACACAACATTGCTTATACGTTTTTATTCATTACGATACAGGTTTAATAACTAAGATACATACACAAAGATGTTATAAAAAATAAGTATTAGACAATACTCAAGTCTTATTAAAGTATGTAAAAAAAGCAAAAAGCACAACAAACGCACACACACACACACACACACACACACACACGCACGCACGCACGCACGCACGCACACACACACACACACACACACAGACTGTGAGAGATTGAAAGACACTGATGTTTAAAGAAGCTTGCACAACCTACGATAAAGCATATTAAGACAACGAATGCAGTTTCATTCTTGCAAAACATTAACAATTCATCCTCGCATTATGATTCGGAAACTTGTCAGTCTTAACAAGAAGTATTTTTAAGAGGTAAAACTGCTTTTTTCTTGCAAAGATTATTTCGGAGTTTTGAAATAGCATTTACTTTTTAGATCTCGAAGATACTGCAAGATGTGTTTCTAAATGGAATGTGTGTTCCCCAAAAGTTATCTAACTCACTTTTTTTCATACAAATATATATTTATAAAAATTAAAATAACGCAAAATTTTCGAAATATTGAAATTTACATAACAAATACAATAATCACATGTTTTATCATTATTACTGAAAAATGATTTGTTTGTTTTTCGGCAGCCATGTTATTCCCGGGGATGAAAAATGAAGATCATTCAAAAAACCCCCCCCCCATTAAAACTGTTATGGGTATTCATATCAAAAAAGATTGTGTAGGCGTGAAGCAAAATTGATTTATTAGAAAAAAAAAAAAAAAAAAAAAAAATACAAAGGCATAACATATACCAAAATAAAAACTATGCCGTATTAATTTCACAAAGTTACTATTTAGTGATTTTGTCCCAGTAGTATGAAATACCTCCCACCGCACCTCCGGCAGTGGCCCCTACAAGAGCTCCGACTGGTCCACCAAAAATACCGACACCTGTTCCAGCTGCTGTTCCTTTTGCGACTCTTCCAGCAAATGATGGAGTATATTCTGCCACTGCGTTTATCTCTTTTTGTAGTTTTTCATTTTCTACCTTTAAATCTTTCACAACAGTTTCATATTTGTTTTTAGTATCCTTCAATTCAGTTTGAGTAGCCTTCAATTCAGTTTTAGTATCCTCCAAATCATTTTTAGTTTTCTTCAATTCGCTTTCTACTTCATGTAGAGTTTCTCTCAGCAATATTGTTATGGCTTCAGAACTCGGTTCTGGTTCTTCTATGTCATCTGCTTCCTCAACTGCTTCTTTCATATCTTTGGCGAGTTTCCAAATTTCGCTTGATTCATCAATGTCACAGATTATATTTTTCTTTTTCAGCTAGAAGTTAAAACAAGATGGAATGATTGGGCCTTATATCTCTACCTGTTGACTGTTTAAATTTAAATTTTATTTGGGTGCGAGTTTAATTTTATCCAAAAGATGCCCTATTTTAAAAATTGACCAAAAAAATAACCAAAACAATTTTTTCCCCCCATTTCTGGAAATTTGGTCAAAACTTAGGCTTAGTGTGTTGGGTTTTTTTCCGTACTTCCCTGTGTGATATTTTTTTACTCCAGATCAATTCAAATTGACCTACAAATATTAAAAAGTTTTCAACCCAATTTCGGGATTTTGAAACAAAACATAGCCTCCAGATTTTATCAAAATTTTCCCCCTAGTGGGCTGTGTGAACTAGTTTTTGACCCCATGTGGTGACTCATATTTAAAATTGCCCTAAAAAATTCAAAAAAACCCTTTTTGCCAATTTTCGGAATTTTGATCAAAAGTGGGCCTTAGAATGTCTAAAAGGGGTTTTCCATTTTTGGGGTTGTTTGGCCCAGTTTTGACCCCAAATGACCATATTTGAACTTGCCCAAAAACCCCCTTTTTTCTATTTTTAGTTCCCGTACCTAGTTTTTCACGGGGAAAAAACCCCGTTAATCTTATTTAGCAAATTTCCTAAAAAAGCATCCTGACAAAATTGGAGATGATAAAGCAAAAATGAAAATTAAGGTTAAAAAACAAAAAGTGGCAGACGCTTCAAAAGACCCAAAAGCGATCTGAGCTAGCTCAGGGGATAAAAAGAATTTGTTTTTCAATTTTTGTGTTTATCATCGTTTTTTATTTTTTTTGAATTACGGAAGCAGGAAAATTTCTGCGATTTTAAAAACGCGGCATAATATCTATTAACCTTAAACTGTTTTAGATTAAAAGTTTATCGATTTGAAGTGGATTGCAAAGGCACCGTATCACTTCATTCCAAAATGACTTATTTAATCACGTTTGCTTTAGTTTGCTATTTTACTTTATTTTGTTTTTCACAATGACACGTATTGTGTTTTAGGTTCAATAATAATACTTCTGCATGCGTTGTTGTGCATCTGCGGTTTTGCTTGTAAACTGTTTCTGTATTTGTAGAGTTATTGCCCTTGACTTAGTAAAATGTGCAGTTTTTAACTTGTGTAGCATGTGGATCAAAACGTATTTGACCTGGAGTCATGAAACTTGAAAATGTTGATTAGCATGTGATGTTGTGCACTTGGTCGTTCGCTTATTAATTTACTTAGTATTTTTAGAGTTATTTCCCTGCACAATGTAAAAATTTGCAATTTCCAACTTGTGTAGCATGTAGCTTAAAAAGAATTTGCACCTTGGGGTTAACTTGTGGTTTTATTCAGTTATTGTATATTTATTGCTCTTGACTTTATAAAAATTTGCAATTTTCAAATTGGGTTGCGCATAATGATACCAAAAACATTTGTGTTAGATTCATGAAACTTTACAGAAATGTTTTTCAGCATATGTAGTTGTACACTTGTGTGTTTACTTGTATATCTGCTCTGAAAATTTGTAGAGGGAACTGCCATTGACTTAAAACCGTTCAAAAAACTTCAAATTATTGTGTTATGTGTACCTCTAAAGGTCCTTGAGTTAGAATCAACAAAGTTTGCAGGGATGATATCAATAGCTATCGTTTTGTGCAAAATGATTTTAAATTTTGCGTTTTGGGTCAGAGGTTAAAATAATTAAATTCATTGTGTTAACTATATACATATAAGGAATAAAGAGACCTTTTATCCCTCGGGGCAGGTTCAACTTTGATTTCCGGGCTATAATTGGAACAAACGTTTCTACAGGTTTTCTAGCTAATGCTGTTTTGTGCTAAAATTTGACTGTTCAGGGGAAATGCCATTTTAAGTTTTTGAGTTTTAACAGATATATATACGTGAAAACATGAACCCATGGGCTTGGTCACTTATCCCCATGTCTATAACCTGAACAAGTTTGGTAGACATTTATTAAACTTTGTTGATTCAGAGGTTTTAAATATATATATGCTAGTAAAACTTATGACCTCGTGTGCGGACCTTAAAGTTATTGATTCTTTTGCTGTAACTGATATCATTGAATCTATTGACTTCATTTTATAACAGAATATTCTTAAGGGTAAAGCCTTCATGTACATTAATGTTAAATCGACCTTGGCTCTCTTATAAACTTGATTTTAATTATTAAAAATGTTGAATTGATCTTGACCTTGAGCTTCAAATGACATTTACCGTCAAGGCCAAATTATTGAATTTTGGTTAAATTGTCATAACTTTGTTATTTTTGTAGGGATTTGATTTAAACTTGGATATAATAATACATACTACAAATCAAAAATAGATATGTTGACTTTGACAATGTCAAATTAATGAAACTCTCCTGTTGTTGTTTTTTTTGGAAATGATTTTAACTTTGTTATTTATAAATGAATTAAATTCATATTAACATACAACATATTTTAAGCCAGGATATTTATGTATATCAAACTCAAATAAATCTTGACTCATGTTTGACCTTAACCTTGAAAATCAAATTATTTTATTATCACTGATCATTGCTCAAATTTGCCGTAACTTTGTAATAAATCAATGAATTATTTTCAAAACAAACTGTTTGACATGACATTAATATTGAATTGTGGTTAAGTTGTAATGAAAGGATGTGATTCATATGTAAGCAATACAGCACTGGTGACCAAACAAACATGAGAAATAATTTACATATCACCTTGACCTTTAAATGACATTGACTGTCAAATGATCAAAGTTTGATTATATTTTCTAATTTTGTCATTATATATGGAAAGGTTTCATACTTGGACAAAACAACAAGTTTGACTATACAGACCTATCAAAATTAAGAAAGGAAAACCTATCTGTCTGTACTTTTTTTTTTAAGATTTGTTAAAAAGTAAAAAAGGTCAAGTGCTGTCCCTGCCCGGCGGTGGCTCTTGTTAAACTTACGGCACCACTTAAGGATAATGTAAAAAAAAATACTTCAGAGGAACGTGTGAACTTAAAATTGGATAATTTCAATGTAATTATCGGCTATTGCTTTATTTTAGCATAAAGTAATTGATTATACCTTATCAAGTTCCTCAACTGCATCTTTACATTCCTGCAAGTTTTTGAACATGGCGTCTTGTAGAAGCTCCTTCATTATTAAAAAAGCATCTTCCAATTCATCTTCGCTTATACTATTATTGTTTGAATGCATCAGTCTGTTTCTGAACACGATAAGCCCAAAAAAATAGATTTAAATAAAATGTAACATTCTCGAATATCTTTATAACAGGATTATAAAAGATAAGTAATTTCAGGCGATATTGCTGTGTATAGTATATATTTATATATATATTAACATATATCTGAAACATTTTATTAAGTCAAAATGAAAATATATTACATTGACATTATGGCAATATTTTCATTGTAAAGTTTTTTCAAATGATTGATATAGAAAATTCATTGGGCTACGTGATTGATTTAACATTTATGCGACGTAAACTATAAAATTGAAAAAAAAATGCAAACTAATTTTGACTTTCATCTGCTCGCTCATTGTAAATTATACCCTTGGACGGTCATAATGCCACTTTAAAGATAACATTAAAATAATCTGTTCTATATGTTTAAATACATTTTGGCATGTGGAATGTTTATCGATAAAAAGGTAACACGTATGTAATTTTTTAATGTCAGTGTGTTAAATGAAACATAATTTGTAAATAGATAGTTTGTAACAGAGATATTTACAAATATAATTTTATCCAATCTGTCTTTTAAACGTTTGTCGTTCTTAAGAATCTCTAAAACTGCCAACGCGTCGAGATCGCTGTAATATCGGTGTTTTCATTCCCGCCAGGCATAAAGATCTTTGCCAATCTGTACTCAATTGGACAAGAGTCATCCTTTTTATTATTTTTCCACTCCAAACGTGCTGGTCGGAGATGTGACATCTCAATCTTTTTCAAGATGGGTTGACATCCGGAGACATTTACAAACCACTTACATTCCCCATTCTTTACTGCCTTAACTTCTTTGTTCGCTCCTAGATCAAGCAAAGTTTTGAGGTCATCGTTAGCAGTATTCCAGTCTCTAGCCCTTTGTGAAAAATCTCTTTTGAGTGAAGGAATGGCTGCGTCCTTAACTGTTGTTAAACCTCTTACACCTTTGAGCCAGTTTTCTCTTGACATAACAGATTGCATGGTTGTCAACTTGATTTCTTCTACACTAAGACAAAATATATAGTAGTAATATAATGAAACAACACGGCCACGATGGCCCTTAAATCGCTCACCTGAATATAAAAACTCTCCATGACAAGGAAGAAGTAATATTGTAAACTATAAAAAAGGTAGATAGAAAATCTAAATCCAAAACTGATATCACAAAGTTCATATTTTGTCTGAAATAGTGCATGTGTAAAAACATTTTTTTTGCAATTACTAAGTGAAAACAACAGTTCCAAAAGATGTGTGCATATAGGGAAAATCAATGACATTCTGGGGCCTGAACAATTTTGACCCAAAGGCTTTTGGGCGGGGCTAAGTTTGACCCCAGGTGTTTTATTTAAACAAACTTGCTAGGCACAGATAAGAAGATTTTTCATGCTTAATATCTATCCTTTAAATCTTTTGGTTTTTCAAAAGAATGTTTTTTCTTTATACATATAACGAAAGCCGATGACTACCAGTGGCGGAGCTAATTTTGACCAATTTTGGCTTCTATTTTGGCAGAACCTTCTGAATATGTTTCAAGCTAAATATCTAACATCTAGCTATTTAGGTTTAACTTTTTTCTAAAGAAGCGTTTTTACGCTTTCACTCTATACATATAAGGAAAATCAATGATCCCCTAGGGAGGGGCTAATTTTAACCACAAGGCTTTTATTTGATCAAACTTGATCACCAGAAGATGTTTTATGCTAAATATCTAAGCTCTAGCTCTTGTGATTTTTTTAAGATTTCTTAAATTTTACTATATAGATATAAGGAAAATCAATGAACCCCTGGGGCGGAGCCACTTTTGACCCCAGGGCTTTTACTTGAACAATTTTGGTAGACACCCAGTAGAAGATGTTTCATGCTTAATATCTTAGTTCTAGGTCTTTGTTTGTTTCTTTTAAGAATATTTTTAGTTTTTACTATATACATATAATAATAAGCTCTAGCTTTTTTCGGTTTTTTAGAAGAAGATATTTTCTTTTGGTTACCATGGCAACCAGAGTTCTACATGAAATCAAATTCTTTGAGCAATTGTTAATGGTGACCATTCCTGGATTTGTTCAGCGGTTAATGAGGAGATATCGTTTAAAGTAAAAGTTTACGGTCAGACGGGTGGACGGATGTCGGACGAAAAGCGATCACAAAAGCTCTACAAGGTAAGCTAAAAAGTACAATTATCAATATTAAATTATTTATATCTTAGTTAAAAGAAATGAGTTTGTAATAACCGTGTGATAATTTGAATGTATCAACAAGCCTAGTAGCTACAGGAGAAGAATGTTTATAATTGTGATTCAATGATTTGTGATAATTTTTACTACCCCTCTCCATGCCAACTGTCTTAAATGGAATCGCGCATCTTTCAATCTTGTCAAAACGACTCGTCATATGTTGGGAGAAAATTAAAAAAAAATGTAAAAAAAATAAAAAATTGCTGGATTGGTTTGATTCTGCCTATTCATGGACGGTACTAAACAGTGTAAATTACCATTCATGTCCAATTGCATCAGCTTAAGATGGACTCATCATGTATACATAATATTTCTAATAGGCTTCAGTTTTAGGCAAGTCTAAGTGTTCGCTATTAACGATTTTCAACGTTTAACTATAATTTATTCAACCGTTAAAAATGACACAATTTTGATAAAGACTTAACGACTTAACAGACGTCAACGACTATTTGATTAAAATGAAATGTTGGCAATGTCAATTCTCAATGTTGAACAATGGCACTCGGGGTTATTTTTCAACGGGGGCAAAATTGGTACACCGAAACAAAATGTTATTCTGATATTTAAAGCAGGTTTTAACCCGTTTAGGATGATTTTGAGCATGCACCATTCACTTTTAATGCAATTTATTACCATATTTTTAACATTCAAACAACACTTTTGCAGCAGATTATGTAATGAATATGTAAATGATTTTTTAAGGCTGAACAAACATGAGGCTATCTAGCAGTTTTTAGATATACTTGGTACATTAAGGCTTTTACACTTGATATTTACCGTTACATGTTTTTTTTTAGTATTGATAGCTTATATTCAATTAAAGTTGCTTGTATAACAAAAACTTAATAAATATACCTGGCATTTTAATAACTGGTATTTAGCTTCCACGATGTGGTTGTAAGAAATGGCAAACGTGTTAAGGTATATTATTCGGTTTATTGTTCAATATTTTCATGATATTGGTTGATTAAAATGTTATAAACCATAAGTATAGTTCAGTTTTATCATCTTAAACAATTAGAATCTGTTCAAAATGGATATCTTTATTCTGTATAACAAACAACATTTATTATATATTCAAATTTGTCCAAAATCACATTTTCATCTATATTGATTCTTCAAATTACACCTCATTATAACGCTTATATTTTATTCAAATTCGACATAATAACTACTTTTGTACTAAAATTCTATTTTTCTCTCCAAACGCAATCATTATCTATAATTTGAATCATCACGAATCAACAATGCAACTTTCTTAAATCATTGTAAATAATATCTTCCCTTTGTCATTGTTAATATAATATTCGATTTATCCGCTAGAGGATTAAATCTTTTATTCAAATCTTACAACTTAACATTTTTTATTATAACACCCCAGTAGGGCCTCAAAAAGAGTTGTCAGGGGAGACAACTTACACTTGAATATGTCATATATAAGGCAGAGCAAATTCTGGGAACGGTCTTTCAATCGTGGCTCACCATAGAAGAGGTAGACTAGTTTATCTTCGTTTAAAAAATCTAAAATTTACATTTCAAATCTTGAATATCAACGAATATTATTTAGAATCGCACAGGAGATTATAATACATTTTATATTTCTGCTCATTATTATTTGTTTTAATATTTGGGGTTTATTAGATAAGAACTTTGACCAGATCTAATAACCACGTGGTGATGACCAGCTGTTGTTCTCTTCAAGGACAGTTGTCTAAAAAAAAATCAATTTTGGATGCCTTGATTACACTAAATATATGTCAAAGTCTATCGGTTTCTTTGAAATAATTAGTAAATAAATAAAAAATTGGATTTAAATCTAGATCTTGAGTTTAAAACCTATAGATTCTATATTTATATGATGTTTCAGCACGTGGTCTATACTTAAAATCTAGAGCATTATCTTATGAATGAATAAATGAGCATAGATATAAAACGGTTAAAAATACAATATTGATTATATGGCTCGATTATGACAGGTCATGTTTTTCCAACGGGAAAATGATCAGTCTCATTGAAATCCACGCATGTGACATCATTCATACCTATGACGTCATTTCATCGA
Source organism: Ruditapes philippinarum (assembly GCF_026571515.1). Classification (NCBI taxonomy): domain Eukaryota; kingdom Metazoa; phylum Mollusca; class Bivalvia; order Venerida; family Veneridae; genus Ruditapes; species Ruditapes philippinarum. The sequence continues at coordinate 119,013 of NW_026863876.1, read as the reverse complement.
GGCTAAGAAAAATAAAATAAGAGTAATTAGAATCTAAATATATAAAGTAGGAAATAAAAAAAAAATTTGATAATAATAATAATAATTTTATTTTATTTATTTATGTATATTATTTTATTTTTCGACAATGTTAAAACATCGACAACAACGTGGCCATACACGAGACTCGCTCCAACAGCAAGTCAAATAAGAGGAGGAACATTCGGACGTCTGTTTCTACAGCCATGCCTCCAGCTGACAGACCTGTAAGGGAGCCCTATGAAGAAAACGAAATGGATGACCAATCCGGACCTCCGGTAGATGTTGATCTTCATCACCAAGAGACAAATAAAGGTGAAGTTAAAAAATATCATGATAAATACTTGTTCCGGTACAATGCTAGGCGCACATGTATTTGTCAGTACTAGAGATAAAATATGGAGCAATCAATTTGTAGAGTTTAGTTACACACTTTGTTGCCAAAGAAAAATATGTTAGAAAATATAAAATAAACAAAAGATTCAACTTGTTGACGGGGAACTTATAATGAGTACCCAAGAGCAAATTCCGAAACAAATAAAAAAAAAAAAAAAAAAAATATAGAAATTTGGTCAGATGCATTCGTGGTATACATGCGTATTTTCATTATGAAACATCCAGAATAAGTCAATAACCTATTACAATATTTTGCAAACATTCGTTTAGCGGCATCAACTTGATCAAGAAATGTCGGATGGTTCGAGTATGATAGGTAATTTAGGCTTAAAAAATTAATCGATTTGGGTATAAAGTGGCAAAATATTGACTCAGAATTGTGGATGATATATGCAGACTAATACAGTCCTTGAACTAGCCGGCACTTCTGAATATTCAAAAAAATGTTACGACTTTAATTACAAAGGCTTTTGTACAAATAGATCATGTACTTACAAACACGTTTGCATCAAATGCTTTGGTAACCAGTACTAACCACCCTTCAATACACTGTTATGCAAATAAACAAACAGCGCAATTCACACCGCGTTATGTATTTATATTGCCAGCTCAAAGAGTGCCTATGGGACCTGGCGTTTTCACCAATTAATATCTAGTTTCTCGCTGATAAACTCTTTCAATGCCCAAATAAGGATGATGCCAATTACATTTTACAAGGATTCAGCACTGGTTTTAAACTCGAATATACGGGACCAAGAATCCCTATTTTTTTCCCCAAAAATCTCAAATCGGCAATTGATCAAAAATGCTTATTAAGTAAAAAGCTTCACGACGAATTTATACTTGGGTGAATCCTAGGACCGTTCAAAAAAAAGGCCAATTACTAATCTGAGAATAAAATCCCGTAGGTCTCGTACCAAAACAAAACGGTGCTTTCAGCTTTCATACTCACCAGGCAAAGTATAAATGAATTTATCGATCCTGAATTTTGCCATGTTCAATATTCACAATGCGAAAATGCAGTAAGAATAGTTCAAGAAATAGGGGGTTCTGCTTTTATGGCAAAAGCTGACATTTCTTCTGCATTTAATTTATGCCCTATATGGCCAGGTGATTTTGATTTATTAGGTATAAAAACCGAGGAGGGATATTGAATTCAAAAAATGCTGCCACAAGGTGCATCATGTTCATGATTTATTTTTGAAAATTTTTCAAAGTTTTTTACAATGACTTGTGTCTAAAGAATCAAAATCATACTACATTGACCACCTACAGTACTAGATGATTTTTATGGCAGAAAAATCTTTTGAAAAATCATAAATGCTTGAATTTAATGCAAACATTTGATAAAATTTACAATGAACTTGGTGTCCCCCTAAGTTTCGAAAAATGGATGGGACTTGTTATAACTATAACATACCTGGGTCTTGAAATTGATTCAATCAACCAAATGGTTAAAGTGCCTTTAGAAAAAATAAGGAAAGCGAAAACAGTCTCGTTTGGGTGAGAAAACTTAATAAGATTAGACTCAAACACTTACTTGTAATCAGTCGTTGGTCTATTTAATTTTATATCGAAAGCTATTCCCAGTGGCCGTGCCTTTAAAAGACGTTTTTTATGGCGCCATGTATGTAAAGAAACCGTTCCATTTTATTAGTCAACCAATGCATGAAAGAAGATGCACATATTTGGCTAACATTTTTTTGAAAAATTCAATGGTTATGTTATGTTTACAGAAAAAATTGGGTAGATAAGTAAGATAACTGCCATTTAGAACTATATATAACGGAATATATTGCATACATGTCTTTACGTCAATACTCATTTTCAACAGTAGGTGTTCACGTTTCAACAATAAGTTATTTTAATAAAATAAACAATTTGGTTGACAATACAAAACAATTCATAGTCAATAGTATGCTAGAAGGGTTCCCTAGATTATCGAAAAGGCATGACACAAGACACCCGATAACACAGTGTACTGATACAGCTTTTATCAGCCCTACCTAACGCATGCAGATCACAATATGAGTGTTTAATGTTTTCTGATGCTTTCTGTCTTGCCTACATAGGTCTGTTAAGAATAAGCGAATTTGCATTGCCTTCAAAGAAATCAAAAAAGGTAGTTTTAAATGTAGATGATGTAACGATCGATCAAAATCTCATTAGACTGTATTTTAGATGTCCAAAAACGACCAGAGATATGTCGGATGTTCTATTGATATTCCGATAACTGACCAAACTCTGTTATGAAAAACTGAAAGAGTTCTTACATTTTAGAAGTAACGTGCAAGGGCCGTTATTCTGCCATTTCGATGGAAGTCCCTTAACATCCTTTCAATTCAATTCAGTATTAAAAAGAACTTTGAACTTGATAGGTCAAAAAAAAAAAAAAAAAAAAAAATAATAAAAAGCACACTCTTTTCGAATCGGCGGGGCTTCTAATATGTTCCGTGAGGTTTGTGCTATCAATGATATAAAATACAGAGTCCGTTGGCGATCTTACGCTTATAAATCCTACATCCGATAATTTTATAGTATTTCGTGGAAAAAACTTAATTTTTTAGGATCTGCCAAAATGGCTGTAATGTGAATGCCGGCGATCCGAAATTTGGCTATTTAAAATAAAGTACGTACTTGTATTAAGAAACCGTTACCGGGTCTTAATACACACATTAATGTATTAAGAAGAGCAATTTATGCTGTTGTAATAAAAAAGATGTTATATATATTGGCATTATGTGCCTGGCATTATGTGCCTGATATTGTTTTTTGAATGTGTTAATGTATAACAAGCAGTTGGCATTATGTGCCTGACATGTGTCTTTTATAATTTATAACACCCAGTTGGCATTATGTGCCTGACATTATGTGTCTTTTATAATTATAACACCCAGTTGGCATTATGTGCCTGATATTATGTGTCTTTAATAATTTATAACACCTAGTTGGCATTATGTGCCTGACATGTTTTTTGATAACATTACTTGATAATTATAAATATTAAATGGATAGGTAATATATATTTAAACTTATTTCAGCCTGTAAAATGTCGGATGTTTGGATTATAGGCTCTTCATTTATTAGGGATGCCTTTCAAACAGCATGCCGCAGAAGTGAGGACTTAAATTTCTAGGTTATAATGTTATATGGGAATATCAGGGGGACATGGAAGTTTCTGATTTAAAACCTTCGATAGAATACTTGCTTGAGTTTAAAAATGCACAAAATGTTTGATATTACACTGTGGCGGGAACGATTTAGGAAATCGACCTTCAGTTGAAATCATATGGGACATCAAAAACTTTATAACAAGGATTTTACTGGAAAAAATGCCTGTTACTATATAGATATTACCAAGAAGGTCATGGAGATATGTCCAATGTAACAAAACTGCAAATAAAACCCGCATGCGTATAAATAGTTGTATCAGTACATTTGTTATTAAACTCGGGGTTATTATATTCGTTACCCTGATTGACCTTTTCGAGGACCTAGCTGGGCGCCGTTTTCCGTACGTTGCCGTTTTAGCTCTCGGGGAATTACACCAAATGAAGTACATAACACAGTTACGAGATATTTTATTTTTCTATCATTATTTAAACCGTTTAAGGTGAAAAAAAAAATTGAAATGTTTTTAAAAATTATCAATATTTCGTTTAATATCTATTGCAAAGGCCGAAAACATTGAGTTCGCTATTACACTTCATTAGGTGAATTCCCCGGGCTGTGTGCGGAGAAGTGCCGGGGGCGGCGTTTGGCTGGGTTTTCGAATTCTTATATTAAGGAAAACCCTAGGTTGTATAGGCCGGATGGCACACATCTGTCGGACTTTGTGGTAACCACGTTTTTATTGAATACAATATCGGGCGCTCTCAACAATTCACGTCCATGGCTGGTAGGGCAAAATTGTAGCTGTGGTAGCCCGCTTTGGCGGAAGCCACAGGCAAATGTTTCACTTTGCTGTGGGCTTTTTGGCATGTGCTACCACGTTTTTTGCAACCGTTGCCGGGGCAAAAACAGTTATAGTAAAGACATTTAGTAGTCTTTAAATCGAAACACATAGACATTTCAATAGGTTAAATAATTAAAATGCTTTTATCCCAGCCATGCCATTTTCATGCCAACACGTTTTTGTTAATAAATACCAGTACGTTCTTTAGACTGATTTCTCTTTTCTTTTATTCCAAGTTGTAATGTTTGAATAATATTCGATTTTATCCGCTAGAGGATTAAATCTTTTATTCAAATCTTACAACTTAACATTTTTTATTATAACACCCCAGTAGGGCCTCAAAAAGAGTTGTCAGGGGAGACAACTTACACTTGAATATGTCATATATAAGGCAGAGCAAATTCTGGGAACGGTCTTTCAATCGTGCTCACCATAGAAGAGGTAGACTAGTTTATCTTCGTTTAAAAAATCTAAAATTTACATTTCAAATCTTGAACCCCACCACAAACCCACCCATTCAATTTCATTGTTTTTCTTTGTTTTTGCTTTCTTCCCTTTATATTTTCAGATAACACTATATTAGCACGTCATGGCTGGAACAGAAAGATAGAAAAAGGAGAATGCTTATAATTCTCAGCGACCGTTATCGGAGCTGATCAATTTGTAAAACAGACATGTAAAGTGATTTCATCATCTGTACCTGTGTACCTCGAGTTGAAGCATGTGCTACCACGTTTTTGCAACCGTTGCCGGGGCAAAAACAGTTATAGTAAAGACATTTAGTAGTCTTAAATCGAAACACATAGACATTTCAATAGGTTAAATAATTAAAATGCTTTTATCCAGCCATGGCCATTTTCATGCCAACACGTTTTTGTTAATAAATACCAGTACGTTCTTTAGACTGATTTCTCTTTTCTTTTATTCCCAAGTTGTAATGTTTGAATAAATACATTATACCCTGATACATTATATAACAATACACCTTTGTCCTGCTTTTCCGTCGTATTCAAATCCCCTTTGTCATAGAATGCGTCTAATAAGATTTATTGTTTCATAAGGAAAAAATATGTTTGTTAAAACTCAGTTTCAGTTTTTAATAAACCAAAGCATGTAAGACGGTTATAACAAACCAATGAACAAAAAAAAAAGAAAAAAAAATAACGGTTTAGAGATCAACTAATGTCACACACTAAAATATGACTGGCTATATAACCAAAAATCACAGGCACGAGTATCGGACCTGGGAAGAAAAAAATATGACCAGATTGATAAAAAAACCTGTGTTCATCTTAAAAGTGTCAACAACAAAAAATGTAAATAATGACCCCCTTTAAAAATATACTATAAGTTAAGAGAAGGCCGGAAACTCCAGATTTGAGCCTGCGAGCAAGGGATTCATTTCCCGGGCCGATGTGAAAGATTATTATAGATAATAGCCGAGGCAGTTCCGAATGACTAAATTTATTATCTGGCGAGCATAATATTATTTTATTCACTTCGTTTAATAAATTTAGTCATTGAATCTACACGAATATGATATTCTATTTATCACATATATAAAATAAGAACAGTAAACTGTTCAATTGAGTAATTTTTCAATGATGCGCCTATAGTGAAACGCTAACATTAGCGCGCTTTAACGCTATGTTTATATATAGCGCAAATGACGTCACGTCAAAGTGTTATAACACTACTGTAGTGTAATAACGTTTTTATTAAATGGCTTTATTACACTCCAGCGCCGCGGTTTATGTGATAAAACTAATTAACATAACATGACATTAACTGCTAATAATAGCGCTCCTTCAATAGGCCAAAATAAAAAGCATTCCATAAGAGACGACGCCGCTCATCGGCGTCGCCAATAAGCCCTGGTTTATTTGTAGTTGGTAGTGACATTGTCCATGGCCAGTATATTACCTATATAGATATCACACAGACACTTGGGGTTTGGAGCTCAAAACGCTTTTAAAAACCAAATAAAATGCATATTTGTCAATCCCAGCACATGTACTGATCATATAATTTTGAGGTCATTGGGTGAAAAAAACAGGGTCACAATGACGCTAAATGTGAAATAACTGTCTAATCAAGGACTTGTATAATTATATAGCATTTTGACAGGCAGGTGAATACAGGCATCATTGTTCTACGGCAATCTAATGTGATTGGTTAATTATCTCTTGCGCACGACTTAATTATCTCGTGGCCACGACTTAGTATCTCGTGCGTACCACTTAATTACATATGCGCAAGACTTAGTCACGCGTAGCCACGACATAGTATCACGTGCGCACTTCTTAAGTATCTCGTGGCAACGGAATAGTATCTCGTGCGCACGAGATAAATAAAAAATGCACAAACTGTGACACCGTATGTTTCCCATAAACCATTAGATTATTCAATAATTTGGACGTTTGTACGTTTTAGAAAGATCCTTTAAATTACTTTTTCAATTTTAGAATGTCTAATGAGATTTCCGGATTTCAGTTTGTAAAATTGAATAATCAGGTCTTCCCTGTATATTTTACAGGAAGTCAAACCGATCTCAGAAGGACTTTGTCCGAATAAAACACTGAACTTAACAATGGAACAAATGGGAGAGGGAATAGAAATAAGAAGTAATATCTAAATTTTAACACAATATTTTTACAAAATAAAGAAACACACTGAGACGTGGTTTTGTACTAGAGACATTGGGTAGATGCTTTGTTTCAATATATTAACATATTTTTTCACATATTCTACCTCTAGTAAAGTAAAATAAAATACTAAACAAAAAACAAAATGATAATTTTTGAGAGATTTTAAACAGACTAACCTGTACTGTGAACACTCTCCTCCGTCTAATACTTGGGTACGAACTCACTTAAATATATAAAAGTGTTTGCTAATTTTAGCAACGTCTGTGTTTTTCCATTGCTAAAAATAATGTTATTTTTGTTAAAACGCAATTTTTCGTAATTTATCTTTATTTGGCTGGGTTTCCATGTATTCGGTAACATCTGCTCATTCACCGATCTTGATCTTGATTAGTTGCGGTGAATCATTTTTTAACATTTATTTACCACGCCTGTGACAGGTTGCAATAGGTTATTTTCTCAAATTTCTTGCCACCCCTTACTACATGTTGTATGTGATCAATGCAGAAACTGGATCACTGGTGTTTGATTTATATTTTAACCATATAGTCTGTTCTAAATGAAACTATATTTCATAGCGTGTGTTCTTGTTAGAATTCTGTTGCAATGATTCCTGTGCATATTTTAGTCGACATAATTGTTCCATGCGTAGATTTGCTTTTTGACTTAAGCCCTTTGCATAGAACGTTTAGCTTTAGCCTATTTTATTTTCAGCGTTCGCATTGAGGTTGTTTATTTAAATCCTTAGTTTTTTTTGTCATTAAACTTGGTAACAATCCTGGTAATTTAAAGCTATAATCTTGCAGAACGTTTTTGGCAACTTTCAAGCTTATCAGAATGGAGAAATTGACCCCAAAGTGCGTTAATATGTTACATATCAACGCACTCTGGGTTCCAGAGTTCTGCAGGTGTCTACTAAGTTTCTGCTTAAATACTGAGTACTGACTTATTTTCTGTCTGCGACATTAAAATATTTGAGGTGGAGTTCAAGATGACGGTCGCTACTTACATACATCAATTCTACTTAATGCCATTTAAATTCTGATGTAGCAGTATTTGATGCATAAGTGACAATTGTTTTAATTTTATAACTTGAAATATCCAAAAATTGTGCCCATATAACAAAGTGCTATAGTATATAATTTGCAAATGTATTCCTAAAAATAGAATATGCCTTGAAAAACAATCCTGTTCTGTCAGCCATTTACTTGATAATTTTTGGTGTCATATTTTACCCCTTTTTCAAATATGATGGGGATGTAATATAATGCAGTTAATATTTCTTTCTAAAGAACTATAAATATACTATATTGCAATGTTCTGGTGAAATATCAAGTTTTCGGGTGATCTTTACAAATCTTATATTTAAACACAGAAAAAGCGGGATATAGGAGGTGCAAAACGACCAACACCAGGGTAGGTTTAACTGCTTTTAATGATGGTCAACCCGTTTCGGTCTCACTATAGACCTTCTTCAGGACGATATATCTTATATTTAAAAAATGAGTCAAAATTGAAAAGTGTTACAACGCTTTTCATTCAAATCAGACTAAAAATAGCACACAATTACGATTTTCAATTTATCTCTGAGTATATTTTATAATTATTTTTTTTACTTATTTCTGTTTAAAGTTCCTCAGTTAATATAATTATGCAAGAATCAATTATTTTTGGTTTTGGGTTTTTGGACCCCAGTGGAGTTCCTTTAAGTTGATCAAAAAAACTTTAGTATTTTTGTAAGCTCCGTAACAACAGTTCGTCAGAGACTTTTTTAAAGGGAAATCTATTTACTAACTAAAGGGTGTCCGCCTTGATTTTGCAGGGAGAGTCATTTTTTTATTGAGTTTAAGGCACATTATGCCACTGAAACACACACACACACACGCACGCACACACACACACACACACACACACACACACACACACACACACACACACACACACACACACACACACACACACACACACACACACACACACACACACACACACACACACACACACACACACACACATATATATATATATAAAGATACTTATTTAGAAAGGGCAAACATGAATTTCATAATGTTTAAATGATGGTATAAGAGAAATGTAAGATGCTTGTTACCTAAAAAAGTAGGGATACATGTGAAATAGTTTGTCAGAAAAGTAGCAAAATGTAAGCAATGTAGTATTTGAGTATTAGTATTTGACATCCACTGTACTTATTGTCAAACATCAACATATGAAAAAGATGGTTCAAGTAGTTGGCCAATGAGTAACTTTTCGGATACTATAGAATTACACCGAAATTAATTTTTTTAAGAAATACAAATAAAAGCATAATGGGTCTTTAAAACGTTATTTTTTACAATCTCGGGGGATTCCACACCACCACCATCCGCTCTGAATCCCCAGGTGAAAACTTTACAACATTATGAAAATCCGCTTTTATGTGTAACTACGATATTTTTGAGTACTGCAGATTTTGTGCAATTCGGCTATTTAATATCTTGATTTTTGTTTTCCTTTGGCTTTAACTACAAGCTATTACTTAAAAACATCATGGAAATTCATTTGTATTGATTGATTCAAAGAGCAGTAGTTTGTCTGATGTTAAAAAATGCATATGAACTTATGTTCCGCACTTCGTGTTTTGAATCCAAAGTTCGAGGTTACAGGGCATATAAATTATGCCCCTTGGGTTAAAAATAATGACTCAGCCCTGGGGGTATAACACATACTTATATATTACTTATATCTCAAAAATCTTTTCTGGTACTACATACCCTGATACTATGTCAATAGCAAAGTTATAGCATGAAATATATCATAAAATATCACCTGTCATGTCCGTTTGATCAAATCTGGTTCCGCCTTGGAGGTCATTAGTTCATAAAGAGTTATTTTGGAAAACTAGGGTTGCTGATTTGGTACTTTTTGCTCGCTGCGTCGTCACTTGTTGTAACTCGCTTGAGCACACCATTATCACCCGGTGACCAACATTGGTCGTTTTCGTTGACATTTTACATTATCTTTATGAAGCTGAAATGTTTCTCCAGACTGCCGAACAAGATCGACGCCAGATCTTAAAATTGTTATTCCTGTTATTTATGTTAAAACGGACCCCGTTGATTTTTTTGTTAATTGATCATCTATAGACAGTCATATTTGACGTTCGAAACTGAATACCTATAATTTTGTGCAATAAAAATATGGCCATACAATCGAAATATAAATATTAGTGTTGTTTTTATATGCTGCAAATATATGTTACAAATAGTGACCTATCATATATAATACATTGTTGCCTATTTTGCGACTGACACGTTCAGAGTTATGCCATCTACACATTGGATTTCGACAGCTACTATCGAAAAAGTGGCTCCAACTGAATAAAATCTTAACAAGTATTGCATACCCATGCATATTATCGGAATAGGATGAAAGCGTTTATGTTCCAGTTAAGTTGCAAAGACCGTTAGTTATCTGACTGATATAAAAACAAGAGAATATCATATATACGAGAAAACATCGGTATGATTGCACTACTTTGTCCTACTTCTTTCCGTCCAGCCGAAGTACAGCCAAACACTGTTTTTATGAATAAAAATGGTAAGCAAAATTGTAGAACGACAATTTATATATAAAATCGTAATAATATTTTTCATATATAGCAAAATGCCAGTAAAACATAAGGAGCTATCTATTATGTGGAAAATATGTGCTAAAATACCCGTTTTATGGTGACTGAAATAAAATTCTTTCAGACAAATTTAGCAATTTATCATCATAATATGGCTAAGATTATACATACATGCAGATACAACATACAATTAAATTACCCTGGGTCAGTGTAGAGGCAGTTTAAGTGTCTACATTATTCTGAATAAATTAGCCTAAGAAAGAGCCACATCAATAAATACACATGTATACTTGCAAATTACAAATTGGTCCATTATATGTAATAATATACTAAGTGTACTTGAATGATATTCTCTTCTTTAACAAATCTTACCCTTTTTAATATGTATGCACTGTCCCACCTACTCTCCTGCACATCGGTCGAATGTTACACTATCGCTTACTTTCTTATAGAAGAAGTAACATAAGTTTATTCAGTGAGCTTCGAAGGGAGTGTTTGTCCCACCAGACTCTTGGTTTAATCTATTCAAGCAAATCTATCTTAAGAACGACATGCATACTGGTGGTATTCATTCGAAACTAAAACATCAGTTTTCGAAAGAAAACAAAATATTCACATTAAACCTTATACAAGTCTTGGCATCATAATAAGAGGTCTCTTTCAAAGCCCCATTAAACTCTGGCAGTGTTACTGCCCTTTGTTAAAATAGAAAGCTCTTGATGCAACATGACTGTTTATAGCCGTCGTATCCAGTGCTTTCAGCACTTTGATTATATTACGTTTTCCGCTAGAGTAAAAATGTATTAAATTGAATCTTCTGTCATCTCAAGCGGATGCAAAGGAAAGGGGAGGGCATCCTTTGATGACTTAAATCTTAAATTAAATAAATTGACATGAAAATGCATAATTTAAGCACCTATAAATTATGGAAATCATAGAGCTAAAGGGGGCTGAAACGGGCCCTTTAGCCCCATCTTACGTGAAAGTGCATACTATAAATTTTAGCTTAGCTACGCTACTGAAGTTCTAAATTTATGAAAAAATATTGCCAACAATGTACCACAACCTTTAAAGGATTTTTTTTTACCAACAAGTCATTTTAAAAGCGATATCTTCCTTGATTTTATCTCCAATTTTGTGAACAACTGTGAATGCGTTAATATTCGTGTATCTGTCTCTCTCTACGTATATTTGATACGGGTTATTTCGGACTCTTCTTTCAGTGTCACTGAGTGTCAAGTCGTTTCTGGTATTGTTATACCTGTATCAATTTCAACAACAATTATCTTGTTCAATCATGTTTTTATATCCAGCTTGACTTAAGGTTGTTACATCAAGTAGGTGAAACACTCTGAAATAAGTATATAACAACAGGTAAATACAAAGTAAAATAAAGTAGGACATTAATTTCAACCATATCTTGTGTTCACGTTCAGAGCATAACCATCAACATGTCTAGTGGCCAATCAGTCATTTAAACTGATACACAGGCCTTAAACCTACATATAATATGCATCATTGTGGAATTATACAAATTTAACACAGTTTACATTTTATGCAATGCAAAATACATCACATTTAGCGTACCATCTGTGGGATGAGTGGAGTATACCAATAAAATATATTACACCTCCTTCTCTCTATAACACCAGTGCAAGGTTAATATTGCTGGTGAATCACAGAAGAAAAGTGGCTTGATAGAAACATGTCATTTTAAAACTCGATTTTGTTTTACAAATTTCACAATTAACGGAATAGAACAAAATAGAACAGAATCTCAATAATGCAATCCTCCAATGTACAATTAATCATTTTTCAACAGTCAACTAGAAAAGACTTTGACCACAAAACCTTTCCAGCATCCCTTTTTTCATACTAAAAAAGACACAATGACTTTTCCCAAGACATAAAATACTCTCAAATGAACCATTCATGAAACAACTATTTGATTTCTTAGAATACTGGCTACACATCAAATCAATTTATAAGTTGAAACCAAATGGAAATTATCAGATATGACCGGTGGATGTGTCTCCCTTTGAAAAATTATGAAATTGAACAGTAATGCTAGAATTCTCTCCCCTACACAAATGGTGTTGATTCCATTTCAGTTAAATTTCACCGCTTTTAAAATCAACATTTCTTTTATATCGGATACCTGCACAGTCATGTGAAACATAAAATCTTTAATATAAGTATTTCACGGTGCATATCCATATCGGTACCCTCATTGCGAAATCTGCTCAAACGGTACCCTCTTTGCACATGCACAGGTCATTCCCTGCTAAAAACAAACCAGTGATGGAAAACAATCCAGTAAAATTTCATTGTAATAAGAAAATGAGGTATGACACGTAGAAAACATGTATAACACGGAACACTAGAATGTTTTATTTATGTGCTGATTTGTCATGTGCCCGTTTTTCATATACTGCAACTTCACAATAAGCTACAAAAAATCGACACGTCTTGCCTCGCCCATAACCTCGACATATTTTTCGGGCAGAAATGAACCTGTGGCTTGATTATATATGCAATATACATATTTAATATGTTCATTTATATATCATCAATTGGAATAGAACACTTGCACCAACCGTAATACAGCACGAGCCGATGTATTGTGCAAAGGTAAGACACAATGGCGGACAGACACATGGAATTAACTACTATAAAATTGTCATTAATGATAAAACAGCACGTTTTCTGACATTCGTTCGTTTTTGATTTTGTCTTGTACATATATACAAATATATATAGGTACGAATCCAAATATTTAAAAGCAAAATGAAAAACGTTGAAAAAATAACGTTAGTTGCAAAAATAAATAAATGTCCTTTCAAATGACACTTAACGTTACAAAATTGGAATCTGAGAAATTAAAAAAAGAAAAGGATAAATAAATAAATAAGTGCACGCTTTCTTTTGCGTTATAAGCGATTTGTAAACTGATTGACGCCGTGCTATTTATAGTGTGAAATTTACATTAAATGATGTCTATTTCATTTTGATGGCATCCGTCACATCAGACGAACAAATGTCTTTGTTTTTATAAAAGACAATAAAAGTTAAGTTGGTAAGCTTATTCGGATTTATATTGACATTGGATTTCAATTAGTGTCTGATTTTTTAAAAAGAGTTTTTGCGTGTTTTATTTGATGCACGTGGTTTGGCGCCGTGTACATACTGTATACACCGCCGTAGGTATTTAGTTACTATAGTAAGCATCAAAAAGTAATTTACGGATATCTTAGTTTTGGATTCTTAAACTCACGAGTTTTAAAGTTTGGATTATCCTCCAAAAAGTGTTAAAAGGGTCTTTCTGAAGGAGATTTAGTGAAATGAATGGATACCCAATCCATAGACATGATACTGGGCATTCCAAACCCTGACTATTGTGCTGAGGTCATCAGAGAAAATTGTAAGTTTTCACATTTTCTTTAGTAACTTATTTCTTTGTGTTACAATTTTGTGACGAGGTGGTTAAGATCGTTGAATTACGATGTTCCCCTTGGGCCAGCGCGCGTTTTCTCTGAGAACAAAAAAGCTCGAAGCAGAACAATACGATGGTGACAGTACGAAAGTACGATCGACCATCGTACTGTCACCATCGTACTGTTGTTCTGTCACCAGTACACTACAGTTTAGTCGCCAATAACGAATCACTTCGGGAACAATTACTGAAATTTCGATGTAAGATAATGATGTTTACTATATCATTACATATTTCTTACTGTTATTAGTACATGCAATAAATAAACACAGATTTATCTAAAAAACCTTTCTTTTTAATAACTTTCAGATTCTTTTTTAGCCATCGCTGATTCCCCAATAGCGAATCAGTATCTCCAGTAAAGAATCACGTGACATTTGAATGCAGGAACTTTCGCAAAACAGACAATATTGACAGAAAACAGCTGATTTTTATTTAAATGAACTAAGTCTTACATATTCAAACTTGCAAAAAAACATGATAATGAGATGTACTTTAACGCCTTTAATAAAAGCTAGCCTATATCCTTAAGTATTGCTAATAAAATGAGACATATGCTTGTGATTATAACAAATTAACATGCTTATAGTTCTTTCAGAAGTTCCATAATCTTGCCCTCAGTGACATTATCCAAACATTTCTTAAGTTTATTAAAACACACATCAATATCAATATCAAAAAACGAGTATTGGCAAGGTAAAACAATGCCACCACCTTCCTGGTCTTTAGATGGCCATGGTGGAAAACTAGGTACTGGGTCCCCAGTGACTTCAGCAAATATCTTGCCACCATTATCCATGACATCACAAAATACCTCACTGAGACATTTAGGCACATGTCCAATAGGTGACCTGGCTACATCACTTAAAATTAATTGTCTTTTTTCGTCAGTGAACTGATCATGAATATGTTCCGGGAATGTTTCCAAAGGTGGGAGCCAGACAAGACAAGCATTTGCATCATGGGTATTTGTGTACTCCCTATCAATAGTTAGTTGTGTAGGTGGATTTGTTTTTGGAGGACGGATTTGAAAGACATGATAGCCTTTAATAACACAGTTTTTCAGTAAAATTTTTGTGGGGTTTGAAGGCATTTTCCCAACAGGTGATTGGTCACATCTGCTACTTGTAGGTCTGTCAGTAGAGGGCCCATCATTTGCATAACACTGAAAATATAATATATTATATCTAAGCAACTCGGAATACAGCTTTTGTATTAATGATACAATATTGTATAAGTAAGGCATTTAAATACTAAAAAAATACCAGAAAAAAAAATTATATAACTCAAAAGGCTTAAAAAGAAACAAATAGTATTATTATGCACATTATTATCATTATTATTATTAAAGTATTTTACAATATATAATTATATATAATTATATGCTTTACTTTTTTAATTTGCTACTCTTGATAAAAAAACATGAATGGAACTTAGTGATTGGTTAGTGAGATAAAGTTTAACAGGAAAAAAACAAATATTCATCTAATCTACCTCAATATAGTGATATTTAGCACTTAGTGTCAGTTTTTATAGCATCTAGGACAAAGGAATGGGTCATTTTCATTAATTTCATAATTGAGACAATCTGTATGCATCCATTTCTGGCAAAGGTCACATTCTACCCACACTCTACCCAAACCCAGTTCCTCATCCTTCTTATATATCATGTGACAAGCTTCACAACACACATCATCATTATCATGGCTTTGGACATCTTTCTGGAGTTTTTCAGAGGCAGACATAGGCACTTTCCCCTTTGCTGAGAGTGACCTTGAACCTTTCTTTCTGCTAGGACATTGCTGTTTACTCTTTTGTTTAATGTATTTCTCTTTTCCCTTTTTTCTTTCTCAGCAAATACCTTCACTTTTTCTATCTGTTTCAGAGAAAAAGTTCTTATACTATCTGCTGATGTTAAATTATCAGGAAGAATATTTGTTCAAGTTTTTCTAACAGGCTTTTGGGGCTCTACAACCTTTGGCAACTTCAAGCTTTCCAACAGTATTGGTGATGCAATGGAACAGCTGGAACTAGGACGAGGTTGTTCTTGGTCCTTCCGAAATATTGCTGCATCAGCAAGAAGTTCAAGACCACTATATTGCTGAGAGTCTGCAGCTGGAAATGCTTTCTTGTGAAGTTTCTTGTAAACATCAAAGCAAGGTGATACTCCTTCCAAATCATATCCGTCCTTCAGGCGTGTCTCATACCTTTCCTTAACAGTTGAGTTGAGAGACTCTCTTCAAGCATTTCTAGTGCACCTCTGGCCTTTGACTGTTCTTCAGTCACAGATGCTTATTGTTCTGAGGTACTCTCAGGTGCTGCTGCAGACGCACTATCACTGAATGTCAATGACGGCTTAAACATATCACTGGTGATCACGGTGCTATCTACAGGGTAGATGCCTTATGCCTTAAATGCATTAATTACAGTTAAAGGTTTGTAAAACTGTAAGTATGCTTCTGTTAGTTTCTGTGCAAAATTTTCCTTTCCAATTATTTTGCCTGGATTTTCTCGGGTGTATTTTCTACACACACCATGCCATTTTGTTTTCATTGGCCCAAACACACCCTTATCTAAGGGCTGCATCAAGTGGGTAGCATTTGGCACAATCCTATACAACTCGATGCCTTTTGCCTTTGCACTTAGAAAAATGTCTGGGTCAATGTGACTACTCAGACTGTCAAAAAGCAAGACGATAGGTCGCTCTGGTCCAGCGAACTTGTCGAAGTGATCGATGAATTTTCCAAATGTTATGTTATTCATCCATCCCTTCTTGGTGAAAGCAATATCAGCTCCCTCCAATGCACTACTCAGTGGGCTGTACCCCTTTGGTTTAGGCTCTGGGTAGACAAAGTAGGGTGGTAACATCTGTCCTGCAGCATTACCACAAAACATAACAGTTAGCTTCTGCTTCCCACTTGTAATGTGAGGTACTGCTAAATCTCTTCTCGCAGGCCCAATAACCTTACTTTTGTTGGCTCCCATATTAAATCCCACTTCATCTGCATTCCAGATTCTGCCAGGCAAATTGATCAACTCCTTACCAATAAGGAAGTCCTTAAACCTGTTATACCACTCATCTGTTTTCTGTTTGGTGACTTTTGACCTCTTCAATTCTAAATCGGTCTCGGTCCGGGAGCTGATAATATGTTTGTTTCTGTTAAGAAATGCATAATACCATTTCATACCAGGCCGACCTGACTTAAAAGGTGTCTTTCTTCTCTCTTGTTTCACAACATCTTCCACAAAATCTTAAAATTCACATGGTTTTAAACCAAGCCCACGCTATGCCATTTCACTAAGCCACTCAGCCATTTTCTCCTCCTCAGCTTCAGTAAAAACAGAATTTGGACCTTTACACTTAAACAAGTCTACTTGTTCTGAATAACGTCTATACAGAAAGGAATAAGTAAGTGAATTTTCCTCTGCTGCTTTCCTTAATGATTTTCCTTCCTTACTTACACTAAATAATGCCTTCCTCAGTCTTTGTCTCTTGTCAGGGGTCATTCTTCTACCATACTTCTTTAGAATCGTCTTTGCCTTTTTCTGGGTAGGAGTTCCTGGCCCTTTACGCTTTGGACCCATAATCTGAAATTAAATGTAATATTTATATCTTATAAAATTAAATAACTGTAGGGCCTACATGAACAATTACAGTTCATAAATAAAAACTTTTTATACACAACTATGTAATATTGAACTTAATATACTACTGTCTACAGATTGTATTGACTAAACATATGTTAATAATCAGATGCTTGTAAAGTTGAGTTTTTTATAAGTAAAATCATATAAAACAAAAAAGAAATGAATGGAAAAAGTAATTTTGACAGATCAAATAATGTTTGAGACGACCCCCATGTTGCCTAGTTTACCCGCCATATTGCGTATTTTTTTCTTATGTTAACCGCTACTGGCGACTACACATGTGCTTACATTGGTGCGAAAATAAATTGTTTAACATTATTATTAGTTTGTATTTTTTGTTTTATTTTGGTCTATGGAAACTTACCTTTAATTATGCTTTTAAGCTTTTGAAAAGAAATATCAAATTAAATCAGCGCAGTATGACGTTCCGAATTTTATGTTTCAAAACGAGGCTACAATTGTGTACATGTCGGTACCTGTAACACGGATAGCATCATGGGAAAATAAACAGGTCACCATCGAAAGTAAACAAAGTGTATTCATATCTGCTAAAGGTTCCTGAAAACAATAACAGCGTTTAAATAACATTTTCTTTGACAATAATAATTATAGATAGTAAGTTTAACGATTTTGATTCGCTACTGGAGAAGATTCGTTACTGGCGACCAAACTGTACCACCATTGAAAAAAGCACAATTGCATTTACAAATTTCTCAATATGATATTCGCTGAATCCATACTGTATGCAATTTAATATTTGACAGAAAAAAAGTTTGCAATTTAAATGCACTTGAACAAGATATTTTCATGTATTGAAACTTTATTTGGAACATGCAAATTCAACATTTACACAGTATTGAAAGATAATATTCTGTCTTGTTTGGTGAACTTTAAAACTTACCGTTGCGAATAAATGAGCATATAATCGCCCTGGACTGTCACGTGTCAAATATCAAAATATGTACATCTTCAGCTCGGCCCTTAAACGTACCCGGCCCTCGAGTCAGCTCGGCCCTATTCCAACTCGGCACGGGTCAACTCGGCCCACAAATATATATTACTGGTAATGATTACACAGTAGGGGACGTGTTACAGTATCGCGTTTTTCGGTTACAGTATAGAATTTTCAAGATGGAGGATTATTTATGGGAAGAGAGGTAGGTGATTCGGATCCATACTACTAGTAGTGTAGTTTCTTAAAGATGTTTTTGTGCTTTGCTTGTAAGGAACATAATCCGGTATCTATTCATATATTTCTTCAGACCCTGCACCGCAGATTTATCTCTATATTGTCTCATAATATGTGCAGATTTCACGGTTTAAAAATTTGAATCGAGAGACCAACGCATTTTTCTCCCATTCCGACATTATTTAAGCATGCCTAGATAAAGTTAATCTACAAAACGTTAGTCCTTAATGTTTAGAAACGTTTATAAAAGTAAATGACCAGTTGAACCTATTTTCCTGTTGGTAAAATGTATTTGAAAAAATAAACAATCTTACAGTATAGAGCGAGGTTAATTTTGAAGGGTTACAGCATAGACCTAGTGACTTTGATCCAATTTTGTTACAGTTTATACCCAGATTTCTGTTACAGTTTAGATACTTGCTAAATTTCAAACAAAGTTCGTGTATCTATTACTTTTATGAAATAACTCATACCTTTATATCTAATACATTTTTGAAAGGTTGTATCACTTTTTTTCTTCAGCAGAAAAGTTATAGTTTGCTATTTTTCTTACTTTAAGTTTCAGATTGAGAGTTTTTGCAGAATAAGTAATGTCCTAAGTAAGGACTGTTTTCTACGGAAGCTCAGAGGGGACATTCTGATTTCGTGGCCACGAGATATAACTCAGAAAAAACAACAAAAAACGAAATTCCCTATCTCGTTCCCATGAGTTATAACTCAGAAAAAAAAAAATTCGCTATCTCGTGGCCACGAGTTATAACTCAGAAAAAACCCCAACAGAAAACAAAATTCGCTATCTCGTGGCCACGAGTTAGCCGGCCAATCAGATGAACTTATCTTAGTCGTGGTAACGAGTTAGTTGACCAATAAAATCGAGGATGTGCACATTGATTTCGGCGCGAGTAGACATACTTGCCAAGATAGCGGCCTATAGAATGATTTTATGTCAACGAGATAGAAAAAAACAAACAAAAAAAAACAAAATTTGCTATATCGTGGCCACGAGTTATAACTCAGAAAAAAACAAAAATTCGCTATCTTGTTATCCCGAGTTAATCGGCCAATCAGCTTTTTATTCTGAGTTATAACTCGTGGGAACGAGATAGCAAATTTTTTTGTTTTTCGTTTTTTTCTGAGTTATAACTCGTGGCCACGAGATAAGGATTTTTTTGTTTTTTGTTTTTTTCTTAGTTGTATCTCGTGGGAACGAGATAGCATTTTGTTTTTCGTTTTTTTTCTAAGTTACATCTCATGGCCACGAGATAGGGATTGTTTGTTTTTTTGTTTTTTTTTCTGAGTTATATCTCGTGGCCACGAGATAAGAAAATAATATAAAATCGGAATGTCCCCTCTAAGCTTCCGTAGTTTTCACGACAACAACAGTTACTCTTATCGAATTGTAATGAGAGAACAAAGATTGTTGCTTGATTTCATTACACATTATAATAATGTCTATTAGTAATAAAATAGAGAAAAAAGAATCCTTAACAGAAGTCCAACACGGAAAACATGAAAATGTTGAGGGCTCAGTTTGACTAAACCTGTTCATGGACGGTAGTGGTAACTGCGAGCTACCGTTCACACCTCCTAGCACCGGCTTCAGCAGAATTCACATTAAACATGAACTGGTACACTTCAGACATTTTAACATCTGTGGATGTTTGTTTGTTTGTTTGTATCATTTTACGCCTTTTTTAACAGTATTTCAGTCATATAGGCGGGTAGTTTCCTAACCATCGTTCCTGGAGAGTTACACCAGTACTAGACTACCTTCCTCCGCGCTAAACTACCAAAGCATCTCCCGGGGATCGAACCCACGCCAGAGAGGTAACTGGATTAGAAGACATCGACTCTAACCCCTCGACCACGGAGGCGGTTATCTGTGGATGTGTTCATATGGCGGTTATCATGGAACCTCAATGTGACTCGTTATTGCCATTCTATGAAAAGCGGCATATCCCCCTCAGGTTAAAACGTGTTTGTGCCCAATAAGTGAAACTAAACAAAATGAAATTTTGAGAGAGAAACTGAAACTGAAACTGTTTTATTTGCTTAAACGCCTATTTCTACATATAATTCATATTCAATGGCGTTGTACAATATCACATCAGAACATTAAAAGTAATAAATAAATGTAGTTTAAGATAATAAAACAATTAATTCTAAATCTAAAATCTAAAACATGGTATCACAAATAAAAGAAAGAAATGTTATCTAAAATAATTAAAAATATGGCTATATTATTAAAGAACATGGTAAAAGACATGCAAATGTTACTTGGATAATAAATACATTGTAAAATCAGATATTTATCACAGAGTTAATGCGCAGAAAAACATTGTCACTTAGTTTCTACACTTTACTTACTTTGACTAAAAAAGATTAAAATAGTCTCTGAAGAAATGAGTCTTCAAGTGTTTCTTGAAACTATCAACTGATGAGCATTGTCTGATATTTAATGGAAGATCATTCCAGAGTTTCGGGCCGATTGTACTGAAACTTCTGTCACTGAAAGTTTTACACTTATTAAAAGGCACTTCATAACTGTCAACTGAAAATGATGATGATCTCAGAGAACGTTTTTGAACTTTAGGTGTAAGCAGGTCGGTCAAATAAGTTTGTGCATTTCCAACGTGACAGTTGTACATATATACAATAATCTTGAATTGTATTCTGGCCTTGATGGGCAGCCAGTGTAGATCGTATAGCGCCTGCTCAATACTAGTTTTGCACACATGTTTTGAATTCGCTGTAGTTTTGCAATATCACAGTTTGAGAGAGGATCGGGGGTTATGAAGCCTGCATACCATAGATAGGCTGTCAAAAGACACAATTAACAAACAGGCAAGTGAGCCTGCATACCAAAAATAGGCTGTCAAAAGACACAATTAACAAGCAGGCAAGTGAGCAATACTGCAACCTTAAATTCTATTTTTAGTTGGAATTTCCAACTACCATAATGTATTTCGTATGTATTTAAAAGGGTTTATTAACATTTTCAATTTTGTTGTGTTGGAATTTCTTTAGCGATTCTGTTTAACTCTATTTTGTTACGTTTGGTTTTCTTGAACATGCATCTTAAGTTTCAACGACACCGAGGTCATGTGAAAACATTCCTGCTTTAGTGTAAAGAAAGACCTCAGATACCCTTTGAGAAACATTTTAGACACGAGCGCCTGACTAGAACCACCGACCGTCCGTAAATTAGCTTGATAGATTCCTCACATACAAAGAATCCAAAGTCATGATTGGATTTCAACTACAGCAGTAAATGAAGGATGATTTGAAGTCGACGGCCTTATCCCGACTCTGTCACTATTATGTACCTCCATCAGACTCACTAGAGAAGATATAGTTATTGTCTGACCTTAATTTATACTCTATAACTTTCAATATTATATTCTTTTTCAGAAACATGAAAACTGCTATACAGGATGTCTGAAATAAAAAAACGACTTTTTATTTAACAATGACAAAATAATCGTAACTTCAACAAAGAAGCATTCGAAATGACGCCATGATCATGATTTGATTTGAATGTTTTTGGTTCGAGACGAGAAGGGTCTTTAAACATTGCCTCTTTTAAAAAATCTTTGTTTTGGGTTTTCATATCCCTGATTGCAACCGAAACCATTTGAACGACTTAATTGATAGAAAGTCATGTAAATTTCATCACATTTAGTCAAGTAGTTACTGAGCGGATGAGATTGCACAAGCATGTGTACGACAGACGGACGAATAGCCATAGGGCCAATAAGCTCACATAGATTTAAAAGTCTATGTAACATTCATACATTTTACCTAGTATAATTATATAGAAAATATCGAAGTCTAAACTGTAACCGAAATCTGGGTATAAACTGTAATAAAATCGGATACAAATCGCTAGGTCTATGCTGTAACCCTGCACAAATTACCTCGCTCTAAACTGTAACTTTGTTTATTGTTTCAAACGCATTTTGCCAACAGAAAAATAGGTTCAACTGGTCAATTACTTTTATAAACGTTTCCTAACATAAAGGACTAACGTTTTGCAGATTTACTTTTTCTAGGCATGCTTAAATAATGTCGGAAATGGAGAAAATGCGTTGGTTTCTCGAATCAAATTTTGAAACCGTCAAATCTGCATATTTATGAGACAATATAGCGAAAAGGTAGCACTCCACACTAAATTTCAAGTTTCTGCCGTCAATGTCCTACAAGCAATATGTCTAATAAATCTGATCCCAAACTACACAACCTGAAAAAAGAAAACACATTTTGTTAAGAACATATATGTCATAACATTGCAAATCTGTAATGAAATCATCCCATGTGCAACAGTCAGGCAGTTAAAAAAATTCCAATTCATTCCGTAAAAGCCAAAAATCTATAGTGGTCCGAGACCCAAAACAACATTTTTCGTCCCTCCGGCAAAAAATACCTGCAAATATACGGACTACAGAAACTCTGTCACTGCTTTAGCAACTCCCTATGCATGCAAACTATCACAAAGAAATAGGTGCTTGGCCTTGTAGATTTTTTGCTATTGCTGAAAGTTTGTACCCCCTGTAAAATCACTTGTTTTCACCGAGCATGCTGTTTAAAAGCAATGTTTACAAACAATGGCGGCCTTGACATCTATATTAAACAGCATGTTATTTCTAACCATGTTTTCGAATTTGCCAATGATCATATTACATGTTACAAAAACAAATTTCATGCTGAAAATGCATTTCAAAGACAACCAGTCATTTTAATCCACAATAGTCACTATATCCATGAAATCCTCCCTGGCCATTCGAAGCTGTGGCTTCATTTAGTGTGGTGTGCTGCCTAAACCTGCGGGGCAGGGTCCAAAGAAATATATGAATAGATACCGGATTCTGTTCCTTACAAGCAAAGCACAAAAACATCTTTTAGAAACTAAACTACTTGTAGTATGGACCGGAATAAAAATCACCTACCTCTCTTCCCCAAATAATCCTCCATCTTGAAAATTCTATACTGTAACCGAAAAACGCGATACTGTTACACGTTCCCTACGGTGGATTACTTTTATTATTTTTGATACGTTTTCATCATTACTTTCATGGTTTAACATTTTCACAGTGACAGACATCTACCTAAGGATATTGAAAAGTTTTATTGATGAAAGTACCAATTTGTATTTGAATTTGTAGGGAAAGAAAGAATTTACAATTTATATGCATGTTTTGCTACTCCAGATTTTTTGTAAAAGATATCGTTAAAACAGCATTGGTCGTATTAAAGAACAAACAGTTTTAAATACAATAACATTTATTGTCACAAAATTCAATCTAAAAACTATATTTATTGATCAATATTTAACATATATTGTATTGATATCTCTTCTTAACAAAGATAATTTCAAGCAAAACGTTCAGGTACATTGCCAACTTTTTCAACAACTTAACAATCTAAACAATCTATATCCTAATATATGTTTTTAAAAGATGGCCCAGCTGACCTGTGCCGAGTTGACCCGTGTCGAGTTGGTATAGGGCCGATTTGACCCTTTACCTCTTTCTCCTTATAACTTTGTAATATCAGTAGTTTTGAAGCTATAGAAGAACTGAAACCAAGGGTGCCATTATCATTGCTTTGAGGAATATGCATATTAAAGAATTTCATAATATCATACAAACTCACTTACCTGAGGAAAATACGTGCGGGTGTTGTAAATATTCATGACTCGGTAGCCATTTTGTCAAGTTTGAACTTTGCAGCCAATATTCTCGTTCAACCACCTTGTTCATAATTGCGCATTTTACACAATTTATTTATCGGTTCCGACAATCAATCTCTCTCATCTAGGAATGAATACTCATGTAAACAGTGTCTCCCGAGCATGCTATATGCACATCCGACAGATTGGTCAAATAAGGCAATATCTTACTGACGATGCGGCAAAATCCTTGGTGAATCCTTTTTATTACATCGAGACTGAACTATTGTAATGCTGATGTTGATACTAAAATTAGTACTGTCAGTAGCTTGCTCAAAAGACCCTGGAACATACGGCGATGCATACGATGGTGTATATGATGATACATCATTTATGGGCGAGGAAAAGCTGGCATCCTTGTTAAGGTTGATGCTGTCAGAAGTAACAGTTGAAGTAGTCCCTGGAAAATATGACATCATACCATTGGTGGTTGAACTAATGCTTCCATTAGAGTTTAACCTGTCAGAAACGGCAAAACTAGCATTTTTTCGCATGATGCTATCTTCGAGTGCTTTGTTTTTCAGTTTTTGTTTAGTCAGCTCATCACTCAACTCCTCCTGTCTTTTTCTGGCTTCTGTTTTGAAAGACAGAAGTTCTGATTTTAAATGTTTATTTTCATCTGTCAAGTATTGTGTAAAACTTGTATTAGACAACTGTCCCCATTTTGACATTTTTCCAAACATATCTAAAAACTTATTCATTATTCCATCCTCCATTTTGCTTAGTTATTTCGAAAACAGTTACGTAGTGTATAATGATGCTAAAACATGTGTGAACGTGTTCTAGAAGAAAGTGGCTGATATAGTAACCAGACGCCTCTTCTTAACCCAAGAAGAGGCTTAAACATGATGAAAAGAGCAGTTACATTCAACTTATAAAATATGAGTTAAATATTCAATAAATAATGCGTGAGTAAGTAGCTCTTTGAGAATTACTTAATGCTTTACCATATAATTTATGTGTCATGAAACATGAACTGTGTAGGTATCAATCTTTTGTTCTTCAAGAATTACTCAATGTCACACCGTATCAGTCAGGTGTTGAAACAGGAATCTGAGGTCATGTGAATTAGTCAAAGACATACCCCTCTCCGTCCTAAAAAACTAGATAAAAAAACTAGTGTCGCGTGAAATCAGTCAAATACACACCTACAAAAACTAGATAAAGAGTGTCTTATAATTGTATTCTTTCAAGGTCACGACACGTGACTATATTTGCGTGAAACCCGTATTTAAAAAACGCTTTGAGATACGATTAAACCCTCTTTTTTACCTTCGACTATAACGGTAAAAATAGTTTTTTAAGACAAAGCATTTCATGTCAATGAGTTGATATATAACAAGATGTGTGAAGTTGGCGGCCCAGCGGCTTGCCGGCATGAAGTTGGCGGCCCAGCGGCCTGGCGGCGTGAAGTTAACGGCCCAGCGGCCTGGTGGCGTGAAGTTGGCGGCCCAGCGGTCTGGCGGCGTGAAGTTGGCGGCCCAGCGGCCTGGCGGCCAAACATTTTAATGTTGTAGAAATTTTTTTGACAATAAAACGGCATTTTATGAAGTTTTAAAGATAATTATTGTTATTTAAAGGATATATTAAAACAAAAAATCTCTTTCAGAGAACTTTTTTATTTTGTCATTTTTTTTAAGTTGGCGGCCCAGCGGCCTGGCGGCCAAAAATTTTAATGTTGTAGAAATGTTATTTTAAAAATAAAACGGCATTTAATGAAGTTTTAAAGATAACTATTGTTATTTAAAGGATATATCAAAAGAAAAAAATCACTTTCAGAGAATTTTTTATTTTGTCATTTTCCATAGGGAACGAGCCTTGGCGTTGGGATTTCCCTATCCTCTATCTAACCCAGGGATTCATTATTTTTCTCACTCACCTGGACACACAAAAAAACAGTGAAACTAATTGCTACGCGCATAACAACGTAGTTTCGAAAAGCGGAGGCTTAGGCGCCTGACTTTCTATGATTATGTACGTCCGCAGAAATTCTACTGACCAAGTTTTTTAACAAGCTTCTACATTTATTTCATAAATTAATTTCATCATCTTCAATGTATACACACGCACATTGAAGTTTATTGAGGTACAATGTCCCATGACATGTTTTTTATCAATTAATGATACAAGGTTAAAAGGGTAAAATAACGATGTTTTCATATTTGAATGGTGAGACAACATATTTCAAAATTAAATTTTCTGTTTCATCACGTTTTTCATTCATTGTGAAATTGCACTTACTCATTGAATGGGTGGTGTTGGTAATGTTGGTGGTGGTAATGGTGGGTGAGCAGTCGAGTTTTTTTCAAAAAACTTTCAAAAGTCACCGAAGCGCAGTAAGTGTTCATTCACAAGAAAGGTCGTTAATTGTTCAGCATAAGAAATACAAATTTAATGAAACGTTCCAAATTCATGGATGCAGCATTAAGGTGGAATTCGAGTGCTTTAACGGATGCATGAAATGTACGTACAGTGTGAATTTAATTTGCTACTACTGCAGAGATTTTAAAAGGTAGAAAAACACATAAATAGAAGTGACTTGTATAATGGAAAATTTAATGAGAAGATCGCGATTTATGAAATGCAGTTTATCACGGAATCCTGAAAAAATATTCTGACGGACAGTATTGCTGCAGCAATTCTGATTTCCTTGTTTGAATTGATATTAGACAAACCATGTGCAGAAGATCTTAAACGCTTCTTTAAATTATTAAGTTCGCCGTGTTGTAATATTGAGAACTTCTTATCGCTTCTCAATGTGGACTTCCTTATTCTAGCTTTAGACTGTTTTCAATGTGATCGATTAGAGGAGGACTTAGCGTTACACCACAAAAAGAACGATTTGCTATTATGAACTATTTGCATTCCACTAGTACTTTTGGAGATCAACTATTGTTAAACTTCAGAGAAGTTATTAAAAGCATCCAGCAGAAAAAACGGGGTACAAATCAACTCGACCAAATCAACCAATTTGAAAAGAAAGCTAAAAGTGAAAAAAAAAGAAAGTATGTTTTAAATTAATTTATGAAACACTAGGCAAGAAAGAGATACTGTTCTTATGTTTAAAACCCAAGCTATAGATACTGTTTACACATTTAATATGTACATAATTATGTTGTGTTTTGTATAGGTAATAAACTCCGCTTGATACATTGCATATTAGATTGTAAGATTTACCAATAAAAATATCAAGTACTCGTCGTTTTTCTGAATCTGTATGCAGGCACTGTGTGTCAGATCGGTTCTGAGAATTCGCTAAAGAAATGGTTGTTTTCTAGGAATATATACCTGAAGAGCTGAGTATAACTGATAACCGTTTCCCTTAAGGTATACCGTTGTCCTTAACGTATGCCGTTGCCCATAACGTATATCATTGCCCATAACGTATGATTTCTTTCACCAATTTATACCTTACTACTTACTATTGATATTTCACTAATATTTATCATATACCTATTCAAGTAAAGTTTATATGTATCACCTCGCTTATTGAATTATTCAAACAAGTTTGACACGAAGCGGCTATTTTTTTATTTATTACAAAAAGAAACACCTTATCACATAACATAACAGAACAGAACAGAATATTTTTGCAATGTTCAGAGGTCATATATTATCACAGACAATCTTAAAATACATAGATCAGTTTACATTGATCAATTTACGTAATATAATCTTAAAATATATGTAAAAATATACACAATCACACTTACAATAATTATTATGCATTTTAAATAAACGTTTGTAATTAGTAATTATCACTATTTTATTACAATGTCACATTAAATCAACAAACGGTAGATGAATAAACAGTTAAATAATAGAAAGAGCGCTTTCTAATTGTACGAGGGGGCTTATCCCCGAGTATTAGTGTTTTGATGTTACTTTTCTTTTGTATCATAGTCAATAATAAAAACACTTTCCCTGTTGCCACAATATGATACCCCAGATAAAATAGCCAATGAATGAGTATCTGAATATTATAATTCAATCGCTTTCCAGTTCTCTGCCATCACAACAAGTAAACCCCAGCAAAATGAGCCAATTAATGGGCATGCTCTGGAGCACGGGTAACTAATACCTGCACACCAATTACATACGATACAACAGAAAGGTTCCCAAACTATGAAACAAGTACGAAGATATGAAATACATATATAAATAACAGATATCTACATTTTATTTATTTTGTTAAAAGGATAATGTATTATTTTCAGAGAACTACATATTGAATGTAGTAAAATGTTGTTAAATGTAGTTAAATACAGATACTTTCATTTGTGTTTATCTTCCATTTAAACAGGGTAAATATCTTCCCTGTGTCATCATATATGTCTGAAGTGTCCACAGGACAATTGTCAATACGTAATTAATACTACAAATTCGTTACCAGTTCCCCAATCTGTATGACTTTTTTGTTTTTCTAAGACAGACAATTTATTACTATTACAAGATTCATTGCTGTCACTTTTACTATTCTTTTCGAATTTTCCTTCCACATTCATTGTACGCTTTTCTTTCCCCATAATATATATGTTTATCTTAATTTACGTAGTTATTCACTCACATACTCTTAAACTGTTTATCTTTTTATATTTCAATATGTATTTTTTTCATCAACACAAATTTTATCGGCTTGACCACTGAAACACGCGGAATGTTTGAAAATTGCATCTTTGGTTGGCTAGGTCTACCTTTCGTTTTGGAACGTTTTGACTTGGTCATTGCCTTCAAAATCTATACCATTTATGCACTACATTTTGAATTGTTTAGAAATAGAAAATACCATTTACATTTTTGTGTAAGTAACAATATATCAAAAGACTGTCGTTACGAAACAACAACAAACAGCAAATATACAACAACAAAAAACCAACAACAAAAAATAAAGACAACAAAAACAAAATAAAAATTATGAAGTTGAATTGTTATTATCACGTGTATTCCTCTTTTTTAAATGTTTCCTCTACCCCACGCTGAGTTAAAGGTTGTGAATCTGAGAGTGGATTTTGTGGAGAGGAAATTTTTCTTTCGAAACTTGTTCCACATTGTGGTTCTGAGTGTCCATTTTGGTTTTGTAAAGAGGAGGTTTTACTTTCAACACTAGTATCGATTTTTCCACCCCTGCAAAAAATATAAATGAAATTCATTTTATTTATGAAATTGAAGGCGTATTGTTTGGAAATCTTTTCCTGAGACTGATTTATTTTCGTTAACATTCCTTGTTAGTTTCCGTAATTCATACAATAAACGCATTGGTTTTCAATGTTTTTTTTTATTTCGAATTTTATGATAAACAAAAACTACATCATTTGAATTTCATTGTTTTCTTTAAGTAAAGGTTCATGTGTAACTTTGGTTTTTGACCCGAGATCAATCATGTACACAGTTAAGCATCAACATTTCCAAGATATTTAAGGTGAAAATGTTTCATCAAGGGTTTTAACAAGGTCTTGATATATAGTGGGCTGTGTGCCTAGCCTTTTTACCAGATTACTCATATTTGCACTTGAGCTAGAAATCATCCGAAGACCCTTTTTGATTAATTTGGAGGATAGTTAGGCTTAAATGTTACTTCTAGAGTGTTAACAAGGTTATTCCATATGTGGGCTGTGTAACATAGGTTTAGACACTAGATGACCAATACCTGACTTAGATATCACCTGAATAATTTTTCTGACAAATGTTAAGGATTTTTGGACCGAAGCAGTAGCCTGTAGAGTGTTAAGCTGCATAATAGGCTGTGTGACGTAGTTTTGACGTCAAAAGACGCATATTCACACTTGACCTAGAAATCAGCCAAACAATCTTTTTGACAAATGTCTAGTGTATTTTGACCAAAACAGTAGCCGCTACTGTGTGAACAAGATTTTACATACTTGGGCTGTATGACCTAGTTTTTGTCCAATATAACAAATATACAAACTTGAGATAGAAATTATCAAAACAATCTTTCTGACCAATTTCCAGGATATTTGGATAAAATTAGTAGCTTCTAGAGTGTTTAGAAGATTTTTTCTATTTTCTGTTTCTAGCTATGACCTTGTATTTTATCCGGGAAGACTCATGTTCGAACTTATTGGAGCAATCACTGCCGCAAACAGTCTGACCAAGTTTGGTAACAATTGAGGTAAATATATGACCAGAAGAGTGTTAACGAACTAAATTTGGACGGACATTTGACATTTAACGACCCTAAAAGCCCACACTGAGTGGTAAAACCATATCTGAGATATTACAGAGAAACATCTTAGCATGAAGAAACAGCACACAAGGAATAGCCTCATTTTATTTTGCTCATGTTTCATTCGTCAAAAACAGGTTTCATTGTTATCTTTTATATATATCATCATTTTGATCATGATAGCTTTATTCGACGATGCGCATATTTGTCTCAGTATAGCGCACCCACCTTGATGATGTACAATTCGCCGAATAGCGTTCCAATTTGGTTTTCTATATGAAAGGATCCATATAAGGCGCGAAAAATGTTTGTCAAAGGTTATACATTGGTATTCGCTCTTAATTGAAATAATGCACAGGGGTACCTGAGGTCTGCTTCCACCATTCTGCTCTAAAGTCTCCATATGACCTTAATACAGTGCAGTGTCAGTGTCAACTAGAGCTAGGGAGGGATGTTATGTTTTTCATTATCCCTCATGTACAGACTCAAACAAACCGAGTCTGTAATTTTTGTGAAATTGTGTTTTTAAAGCTTCGTAGGAATCATTCTTTTTCCAGATTTTAGAAACTACTCTTACAAAAGAATAGCATATTTGCTTTCAAAAAAATTAGGTTGAACTTTCGAGAGCGATATATAGAGCTAGACGGGAAAAATAAAAACATGCTATTTAAATGTTACTTACAAATTTCGTAAATAGACCAAAATTCCACAATTCAACAGCAGAAATGACGTAATTATAACCGCAACTCCAATGAGAATGCCGTTGTTTGTTAGATGAAAATTTTCATCGGAATCTGTTGAAAACACACAATGGTTGGTCATACATTTATACCGTTCATTCAAAATTCTTAAACACAATTTAAGACTTCATTAGCAATAGATTAAACATTGTTTTATTTCATTTTAAAGAACAAGAATTGTGTTATGATTTACCATGATCATATTAAATAAATGCAGATAATATTTGTCTCACAAAAGTCGTTACTCTCAAGAATAATTACAAAAGCCTCTTAATACTCGATTGTCATAATATGAAAAATTTTGATAAAAATTTTTTCTTTAAAATATTTATAATATAAAAAAAATTTTATTTTTCTCCGGTAATATCACATCATTTTTCAATGGCTCACTAGTAAATAATCTTTTTTTTATAAAAAACGTCTAAGAATTAAAAGAAATCCCCAAAAGCCTCGTTGAAGCGCAGAAAAAAAGACGCACGTGATAGTGCAACGACTACGCGAACGCTGCGCAAAGTATTTAAATGATCATTCCTGAAAACGGAGGAAGCGAATAATCAGATATTTTCACACAAATCACTAACCTGGACCTACATCAAAAGAAACATTTTCTCGCAAAATCATTTCAAGTCACGGCATGTCAAAAAACCTCAGTGAATTCCCCTTAATGTCTAATTTTGAACCATATACATTGAAAATATCGTATTCTTAATGACATGAGCAGTGTTGGAAAATTACAAAGTGCTTACTTTTTTCCTGGCATTTTAGATCTTCCCCTGACCAAGAGCCATCCGATTTACAAATTCTGATGCTGCTCCCGCTCACTTTTTCATAGCCTTTACTACAAGTTTGTTCACACACTGATCCAAAATCAAGCGGCTTTTTACAAACGGTTATTTCAGTATTAGATGTCATTATAGGGGGGCATGTAATTGCTATAAATAGATAAAGTAGAATTACATAATATGCTAAAAGGATTCTGAAAAAATTCCTTTTAACAGTTCATGACAGTAAATTGAGATACTGTGCTATATCAAATCGCTGCTTATAAGTTGTTCTATGTGGCTATCCAATATATTTCCATATTGGATGCTGTATCATTTAAGATATCTTGATCAATAAATTATTATTTGATTTCATTTAAAAGATAAAAAAGTATTTTTTTTTATTTGCTTCGATCACATATAAATGCAGATATTTTTTTCACAAAATGTTTGTAACATCCATTATTGTTATTCAGTGTTGGAAATTTGAGTGGGTTTGACATTTTCATGTAATGACAACGATAAAAGCCGTTTACAAATAATTTGTTTGAATAAATTTTACTAACGTCTTGCGTAAAACTTTTTTTGCAATTCCTCATTATAATTAAGATATAGAATAAACAGGTTATTAAACATTGAGCGAAGGCAATACGGGAATACACAGCTAGACTCATCTTGTGGCCTTTTATGGTTTCTTCCAGCTGCCGAAAATTATCTCGTATAGTACAATTTACTTTTAAATAACCTACACATATTAAGTAATGTGAAAGTATCAAAAGATCTTAAAGGACTGGTTTAAAAATTGCATCAAAACTCATTGTTTTTGGAAAACAAAATTACATTACGACAACATGTGAAATTGCAGTGGTGAGCTGTCTGTTTTTGTCAGTAATCAATCTCATTACTTAAGACAATTAATGGAGTGAAAGAAGCTGTCCACATCGAATCTCATACCCTGTATTTGCTGGCCAAATGTTTCTTCTAGGTATCATTTCCTTACAAATAATCATAAATAATCATTCCTGAAAACGGAGTGAGTGAATACTCACACAAGTTATTGGCCTGGATCTACATCAAAGGAAAAAAAATAATTTCGCAAAATTATTTCAAGTCATGGTTTGTCCAAAAACCTCAGTTAATTCCCTTTAATATCTAATGCTGAACCATATATACATTGAAAATAACATGCTCTTAATAAGTTGAGCAGTGTTTGAAAATTACAAACAAAATGCATACTTTTTTCCTGGCATTTTAGATCTTCCCCTGACCAAGAGCCGCCCGATTTACAAATTCTGATGCTGTTTCCACTCACTTTTTCGAAGCCCTTACTACAAGTTTGTTCACACATTGATCCAAAATAATGCGGCTTTGAACAACCGGTTATTTCAGTATTAGATGTCAGAATAGGGGGGCATGTAATTGCTGTAAATAGATAGAGTAGAATAACATAATATGATAAAAATCATTTTGAAAGTATTCCTTTGAAAAGGTCACGACCCTTCATTGTGATAAATTGTTCTATATCCAAATTGTACTATGTGGCCATCCAATATATGGCCATTTTGAATGCTGTATCATTTAAGACATCTTGATCAATAAATTTAATTTTGTTTGATTTCATTTAAAAGATAAAAAAAATCATATGCCTCGATCACATACATGTATAAATGCAGATATTTTTTCACAAAATGTTTGTACTATCCATTATTGTTATTCAGTATGCGTTTGACCTTTCCATGTCACGTCAACGATGGAATCAGTTTACGACTAATTTGTCTGAATAAATTTTAATTACGTACTGCGGAAGTCACATTTTATGCTTCCTCAATATAATTTAGATATAGAATAAACAGGTTGTTAAACATTGTGCAAGTGCAATACGGGAATACACAGCTAGACTCATCTTGTGTTCTATTATTGGTTCTTCAAGCTGCCGAAATTAATTCGTATTGTACAATTCACTATTTAATAACCTAAATATATTAAGTTATGTGAAAGTATCAAACTGATCTAAGAGGATTGGTCTAGAAATGACAACAAAATTCATTGTTTTTTTGTGTTAGGAAAACAAAATAACATTACGACAACATGTGAAATAAAGTGCAAACTGACATTGACAGTTTATTAATGGTGCATTGTATTTCATAATTTTAAGGACATACGAATGCATGAGAAATT
The DNA here is from genome assembly GCF_026571515.1 of Ruditapes philippinarum. Taxonomy (NCBI): domain Eukaryota; kingdom Metazoa; phylum Mollusca; class Bivalvia; order Venerida; family Veneridae; genus Ruditapes; species Ruditapes philippinarum. Next base: position 84,450 of record NW_026863876.1, on the reverse strand, counting down.
GTTATCTTTCCCCAGCCTCCATAGCGTCTCATTGTTTTCGTCAAGGTCACATTCTATGGTTGCCACTTTTGTGTTGGAGCTGAACTGGTACCCGGTGTCGCATGCAATTTGGCATTTTGCTCCATAATAATTCGGGCAATCACCGGATACAATATAGCCTCGACTTGTAAGAGGGACGTCTCCACATCGCTGAACTGAAAATCAGCGAAAAGTAAACATATATACTTGTTTTCATGAATAATTAGCGTCACTCGGCATTTCTATGCCACGTCTTCTATGACGAAAACATGTTTATAGATGTATGAAGATAGATACTCGTATACTTGCTTGATAACGTGCTTTGTACGTAGATAAATTGAAAACAAGTATGAAAATTTTAATTTTCTAAGCTTATCCGTTTTCATGTGAATATCACCGAGTATAAGTTGTATAAGTTTAATGTAAACGGAAATTGCGAAAACTGACAAAACTTTAAAAACAAACAAAAAACATCAAAAATCAAATTTTGTAATATAGGAACAATGTTGTGTTATTTTGTTGTTTGTATTTGTACTTTTCTTTTGCTATAATTCTACAAGGAAATACTTTATTTTGTATTCCATTTTCCCAGCCAATACATAGTGAAGTTATATAATCATTTACACACATAAACGTTAAGAAAAAAATTAAAACAGAATATTATAACAAAGAAACAATTGTGCTAAATATTAGGAAAAAAATCTGGAAACAAAGTGATCCCTCGGAAGCATAAACCACAACAACATTACCTGAAAACTGCAGACCCGATTTCATTGAGTCTGTACATGATATGGGATAATGTATAAGTGCAACATCCCTTACGACCCCTAGCACCGGGTTGAGTGGTATTCAACTCTCAATACTTAAAAGCCCACAAGAAATTGTAAAATTTAAAGAAATCATTTCTGGACTAATAAATACCATTTAAAGGAATCAAACCTTTAGAACCAATTTGCCTTATTGCCCTAATCCTCTAGAACAGTCTTGTTTCTTTTACTTGGGGACCATACATTGCTTTTCATGGAATGGCATTAACGTTTCACATTGAAATTTCCATGATAACCGCCATTTGAACACATCTGCGGATGTTTCAAAATTTTAAATTTTACCAGTTCATGTTTCATGTTGAATACTGTTTAAGCCGGTGCTGGGGGGGGGGGCGTGGACGGTAACTTGAACATTCCACTACCGTCCATGAACAGGCTTAATCTAACCGAGCCTGCAACATTTTCAATTTTGCCTATTTGTACGTTCTTTAGATATTCTTTATTTCTCTCTATCTGTACCAGTATATGATTTGGTTACCAAACAAGTGCTGAATAGTGCATTATTTAAGAGTTTTAAGAATTATAAATATTTTTCTATTGTTTACACCTACCTATTAAACTCAATGTAAATTGACATCCTGCAAAGAGACCTGCTTGATCGATGGCAAAAATATTAATTGTGTGGTCACCCGCTGGCAAAGTACTACCACTTGGTATTGAAGCGTAAGAAGTCGGCCGAATGCCACTATTATCCGTAACATAGATATCGTCCCATGTAACAGTGAACAGTTCTTCGCCTTTTTCGTCCATTACCATTTCCCGATAACCGCAACAGTTATGAAAAACTGGAGGTGTTGCGTCTGTTATATATAATTATATAAAAATAAAACCATAAGACAGAATCAACATTGGTCTTTGGAAAGAGAAATAAAACTATTATTCTCGCATTAACCATGACTCCTCTTTCCGATTATTTACTGTGGCATGATGACAACTTAATATTACAATAACTATCACCAATGTTTTTGTTATGATATAGTTTATAAGAAAGTTGCTGGGACCGTTATTGCAGTAACCTATTTCTCCAAGGCGCCCCGAATCTAGCATGTTAAAAAGAATGTGCAACAGTTTCTCGGCGCGTGTTTGTGTGTTTTTAACTTTCTAGCCAATAAATCCGTTAATTTACACGTGTACGCAAGAAAACATTGAAATGTAATACCTTAACAATTCGGAAAATCGTGAAATTCCTGAGAAAATCTCGTTTTTGTTTGATATAGTTTTTACGTTACTTTGCATATGGCTCTTAACGAATATAGCCCTTTTGGGAACTTTTTTGTAGACACCTTATAACAATTGCAACGGATATGACTCCTAACTAAAGGAAGCTGTATGTGTCAAGATGTGTTCATACCACTCAATGATTTATGTAAAAAATTAAATCTCAGCTATCTATGTCTACAATAAAGACCGTTTAAGGTAAAAAAAACAAACATTTCTTAGTCACATGGTACACTTGCATTAACAGTAAAAATAACTCCCAGTGGCCTATGGGAAATTAACATTCACAAAATATGAGAGGTAATAATATCATATCTTTATTTCACAAAGCCAGTATACCAGACTGGTCCATTAGACAACATATTATATTATATACAATTACAATGGTAGGATACTACGTCATCGCGCACCTGCTAAATGCTCCCACTTGGACCATTTTTTCGTCGACTCAAAGGTAAAATACAATTTTATTATAAGAAAACGTAAGAGTATTTAAAAATCATGTAGCGCACCAAAGAATGGCTGTAGTACTTGAGATAATTGTAAAAAAAGTTTATAGATTTATTGCCTGGTTTAGGCCTGAAAACGGGATAAGTGTTTTTCTCTGAATGCTCCCAATCGGACTTCTCCCGAAACATATATGAAATAAGGTTGAAAACCTTCTTTAAATTATTTTTAACGTACCGGAACATAAACCGAGTCATGTATACCCATTATTCTATATTAGTTTCAAATGTTTCTATTCAAAAGTCAGTTTTTCTTAATTCTTTTTATAAAAATGGAAAATGCTCCCACTCGGACTCAACTTCAGAGATGCTCCCACTCGGACCTAAATATATACAAATTTTGAAAGCACATTGCTGTCTTAAGATATTATTATTTTTTTCAAAATATCTTTAAATTCACGTTCATATATTCATATAATCAGTAATAATTCAATGAAACAGCATTTTTAAAATACGATACTAATATTTAAATTACTAAACAGTCTCGTAAATATGTCTTCTTAGAGGATAAGTATAAGGGAAAAAAGTTGTGTTGAAACAATTCCTCGTTTAAAAGTGCCGCTTAAATAAGAAACAAATTGTTTATACATTTTAAAAATTTAATAACGTTTTGTTTTGCAGAAAGTATTTGTATTTGTGACCAGTATGGGAAAAGGTATAAACCACATTGCGACGTAAGGAAGCACAAGGCAGGACGTACATCTTGGCACGGCAAAGCTGGAGCAAATATTTTAGATACCAACTGTGGATATATCTCATTGAGGAGGAATACTTTAGAAAACACAAGAACAATAGTTCTTTGAAGTAATTGTCTTTTGTTCAGTTTTTTGCGTTAATTTTTGGACAATGTGTCATAAAGGATCAATTCATCTGAAATTTCACTGGAGAATAGATTTCAATAAAGTAAAATACCGCAAACAAGAATGACAACTCTCCAGTTTTGGAGTTATTGCTCTTTTTATTCACTATCATTAGTTTGCAAGGACCATACCTCTAAAGTTATTTGAGATATAAACTTAAAACTTTATATTGAACATGTTTAATAGAAGTGAATAGCAGAGCATAAGGACCAGACGTGTTCACTTAATGCTTCTTTGTTGTTTTCCTGTGTTTTTTTTTCATGGGAGTGTTATTTTTGTCATGATTTATTATGTCTAGGCTATAACTTTTCATTAATTTTCACGAATATCATTACTTGGAATTTTTTCACGTATGTAAGAGTTACAAAGGTTTCCCCTTTGAAATGTACTTCCTCCTTATGGCGGGGAATTTTGCTGTCTGTGATTCCTTCTTGTTTTATTGTTATTATTTAAACGTCATTCAAATATCCTGAAATCCTTTTTCTATGATTTTATTCATAAAAATAATGCTCAAATGAAGATTTATCAATATTGTATGTTCCGAAAAGCATTATTTGTAAAGATAATACCGAATTTACATTTCATAAAGGGAGGTAATTAGAAATATATTTTCTATTAAGTGTAAGTTGAATCTTTCAAAAAGAAATGAATGCATTATGCATACATGTATATTTTAATGATTACATATAATGTGGACAAGCATTTGCAGTACGTATCTTACATATTCCTTTATGTTTGAAAATTGTTTAGTACCATAAATATTAATACATTTAATTTATAGACAATTTCAATTGGTAACAGCCTGAAATATAACTTACATGATCTTTAATTACCAAAATATGGTAAAGACTGTGATAAAGAAATAACTATGATCTTTGTTTTCTTATTTTTTTATAAAAGCTAACACAGCAATGTGCTTTCAAAATGTATAAATTTGGGTCCGAGTGGGAGCATCTCTGAAATCGAGTCCGAGTGGGAGCATTTTCCATTTTCATAAAAAAACTTTAAAAGACTGGCTTTTGAATAGAAATATTTGAAACTAATAAAGAATAATGGGTATACATGACTCGGTTTATGTTCCGATACGTTAAAAATAATTTTAAAGAAGGTTTTCAACCTTATTTCATATATGTTTCGGGAGAAGTCCGAGTGGGAGCATTCGGAGAAAAACACTTATCCCGTTTTCAGGCCTAAACCAGGCAATAAATCTATAATCTTTTTTTACAATTATCTCAAGTACTATAGCCATTCTTTGGTGCGCTGCATGATTTTTTAATACTCTTACGTTTTCTTATAATAAAATTGTATTTTACCTTCGAGTCGACAAAAAATGGTCCAAGTGGGAGCATTTAGCAGGTGCGCGATGACGTAGTATCCTACCATTGAATTACATAGGTCACAAGACATCAATTGCTAACAAATAAAATTGTTTCAGTAGTAGCAACTTTTGTCCTGGGATGATAATTTGGTCTTAAAGGTGCTTTCAAGGGTAAGTCTGCATATCCTCCGAGATTGAAAGTGTCAACAAGTATATATAGTTTCATTCTAATAAGAATGTGACTGTCGTAGTGGCTTGGTAAATAAACGTCACTGCAACTTCTAACTATTACACTCATAGGTTCAGTAATGAAATAATGATGATGTTGTTTTTGTGTTTTCCCATTTTTTAATTTACTTTGTCTGTTTTTTGTATGATCATTTGATATATACTTTGTTCTTGTAAATCTCTATTTCTATAAAAAAAATATTTCGTTTTTGTTTCCATCTTTGTTAAGAAAGCGGCGACATGTCCAGTAGTTAACTTTTGGTTTATACAGGGTTAACTTTAGTTCGATTGTTCAGGAAGCTATACGCTTATAAACGCACTTTTGAATCCGTTCCTGAACCAAACCAGGTACTAAGCAATGAGTGTAAAGTTTTTTTGCTCAAGGAAACAACGACTCTCCCCAGTCTGGTTCTGAACCCATGCGGCTAGCGATCATTAGATTACTAGTCCGAAGAGTTAACCACTCGGCCATTTTTTATGTTCCCCGAAAATTCGGGAGAGCATATAGTCGCCGCCTTGTCCGTCCGTCCGTCCATCCGATCAACCATTTTGGGTTTAGTGACTATATAACAGTAAAGAGAACAAAAGAGAACAATAGGTTCATTCCGTGATCAAAGGATTTATGGGCTAGTAGCCGTTAAGAAAACAAAGAAAATAACAAAGAAAATAGCCCCTAAACCCAAAATGTTGGAAAGTCCGTCCGTCCGTCCTTCCGTCCGTCCGTCAGTCCGCTTTTCTTTTCCGGGGCATAACTTTGAAACAACAAGAGGTATCAACATGAAACTTTGTAGGTAGATAGATCTCATTGAGAAGGTGTGCAGTGCACAAGAACCGTAACTCTGCCTTGCATAATTTTTGAATTATTCCCCTTTGTTTATTTTTACACTTTGAACTTTGTCCGGGACATAACTCTTAAAAGTATAAGAGGTATCAACTGAAACTTTGTAAGTAGATAGATCTCATTGAGTAGGTGTGCAGAGCTAAAGAATCATTACTCTGCCTTGCCTTATTTTGAAGTTATTGCCCTTTGTTTATTTTTACTTTTTGACTTTTGTTCGGGACATAACTCTAAAACTATTAGATATATCATGAAACTGTGTAGGTAGCTAGATATCATTGGATAGAACTGCAATGCTTAAAGAACCTAAACAAAGCCTTGTCTTATTTTGGAGTTATTGCCCTTTGTTCATTTTTACACTTTTAATTTTACCCGGGACATAACTCTAAAACTATAAGAGATATCACGAGGCAACTTTATAGATAGATAGATCTTATTGAATAGAAGTGCAGTGCAAAACAACCCCAAAAAAACATTACTCCGCCTTGCATAATTTTGGAGTTTTTGCCCTCTGTCATTTGTTGTACTTTCCTGTGTCCAAAACCTTCTCGGGGAGCATCACCCGGTTCAACTGTTTCTTGTTTTTAATTGTTTTTTTTTTAAATTTCTTTTAGAAAATTTAATTTAAAAATTAAAAAATCAAGCTTTTTTAACACAGTCACACGATTATGAAACATTAATAATTTGAATATAAGGATCAATATATAACACACTTTACTTCATTTTATTTTTTACATTTCTAATAATGCTTTTTCCTGATGTTTGACGTTTTCTCTAACTTTATACAAGTGCCTATCAACCCTTATACAAAAATATTCTATATCTAGCATGTGTAACTATTGGAAACAAAACTGTCAAATAAGAAAAAGATACCTAAAACCCCCAAAGCATTAACACAACACACGCTCTGCCTACTGCGTTAGCAAGGCAAATGCAAATATGACGTTTTATTTTCTGTTTTATTCATAGGGCTTCAATTTGTCTTACCATTTTTTTTGCATTGTTATTAATCTTTGTTATGTAAACAAAGGCTTATGTTATTACCTTGGGACAGATCAAAATTATCATAAAATCCTACAAGTTAATACTTATTCTCTAATATCATAATGTTACATATTTTCTATAGTATTACTCACCAAAGCAGAGGGATACGTCAGCATTCCAATGTCCATCAGCTTTGCATTCTATATCAGTTAGAGTACCACCATATAGGAAGCCATCCGGGCATTGAATCTTGCAAATCTTTCCAACTGGCGAAGCATGTGTCAGACACTCTTTTGGTAAAATAGTGGTAAATTTGCTGTGTCTCTTCAATGGCTTACATGTAACACTCTTTTCTTGTTCTATTTTTTTATGGATAGAAGATGTTTCGTAAGGAATAATAATTAATGAAGTAATAAATAAAATAGATTATATATGAGTTAATAATAATATAGGCAGTTTAGTGAAAGATAATAAATGAGTCCTTATAGAAATTTACAGTTCACTTAAGATGGCAAAATTGAAAACGTGGAAAATGAATATGTGAAATATCGGTATCCAGCAACTATCCCCCTTGTGCACTTAATCAGTAATCAAAATAACTAACCGACATGTGAATTAAGTACTATGAACATTTGTTATCATCAGTTATTTGCCAATCACCATAATAAAAGTCAATCTTTTGAAATGTATACCTAATTCAGCGCAACATGAAAACGAAAGAATGAACATAAGGTTAATTTAAATAAGGTTTGGGTAAACGATACAGCATGCCTTTGTAACTTTGAAAGTTCTAAGAATATATTATTAAAACTTTGTTCTGATATAAGTGTTTCGAATATCGTTTTCAAACACAAGGTTAACGTTGAAACATATAATATATATAAATTACATTCTGAAGAATAATGGAAACATAAGAATTTAAAAAAAGAATACCTTTGGGTTTTATACAAAATGAATCATCTTTCAGAGTAAAACCTGTTGGACATAGGCAAGCATGATTTCCTTTTGGTCTTGGTATACAGATGTGACTACAGCCGCCTTTATTCTTCGTGCAAGCATTTGTTTCTAAATAAAAACAGTACAAAGTTGCCAATTAAAATATATATAAAACTTGCAAATGGACAGTAATTCATTTAGACAATATTATCGAAAGAATATTGCTATGAAAACGTAATGATTTCAACAAGGTTAAGCGCTTTATACATGACATTATCCACCAAACATAGTGTGTTTATATGCTATATGCTTAATTTACCAGACAATATAATGATAAATGCATAATAACTTACACAAATATTTAATGATTTGATGCAAACAACATTTCTATATAAACTTAAAAATATAGTCTATGTTGAAATCGGGTTAAGTATATAACAAACTCAGACAGTTTATGCATCAGTTACATGTATTGCCTATGCTGTTTAAATTCACGCGGATGTTATTCTAGGGAATAGTGAAAAAATAGTTAAGTGGCGCCATGGACGAATGGGCAATATCACTGTTACAAAACAATTTGCAGCTGCTTGTCTTAAGATTATGAACTCTTACCAATGAGGAGCGGAAAGTCGGCGGTGATCAATCGTACATGTATAAATCATGCATAAATTGTCTGCGTTTCTAGGAAATAGGAAAGCCCTGCAAAACATTTCATAATTTCCATGTGAAAATGCTGTTACCTTACAACTATTTCATTTTGTTGAACCGGTTTCTACTGTTAACTTTACTACAGTACTTACCTGGATACGCTGGTTTTGGTTTCAAACGAGAAATATCATTAAGTCTGGAAAATGAATCATTTCCAATGTTCGAAGACACGCCGACACCGGAAACGGAAATTGCCATGATTGATCTGAAAGTGTACATGTCTTTTTGTGATTTTCTAAATATAAAGAAGAATCAAACTTTATGTCTGCAGCGATAACAACTGAGAAGGCATTCTTTGCAGTGGCCAAATGCTTAAAATACGTTGCCCGAGACAACCCGAGACAACTGAAAAAAGGTCGTATTGATTTGAATGCGAATTTATAAGGACGGCAATGATTAATAAAGGATGTCTCCTGTGTCGTTTTGACACCAGCATACATCATGTAACAAAGACTTTTGCCATTGCATGAAATTTTTTTTAACATCCACAAGTGTTGCTTATAAGGTGATCATAGAAACTTAATATGACATTTACGTGCCATTGATTGAAAAGCGGCGCATGTTCTAGAAATAAAATTATGATTGCGCAAACAACCCGCGGTACTTGTTGCTCATGAAGATAAAATCGTCTGCATATCAGCAAAGAGTAGATTCAAATATCTTTTTCAATAAGTACAGTGTTAAAGTGTGCTTTATTTCAACAAAGTTTTACAGTGAATTGTTTTTTTTAAAACAGATAAAATTCCTACCTGTGTTGCCAGTCGGTATAAAACAGATTGTTTGAGTAAAGGAGCATCGAAAAGTAATGTGAATTGGCATTATAGAAAATAACTTTCCTCTCAGAGCCGTCTAATCTAGCTCGCTCAATGTTGTGAGTTCCTGCATCTCCCCAGTACATCCACTGATCTGAAACAAGATAGCATTTGTTATTCATTCCCAAGTCGTTGAAATCACTGACTTCAAATGTACACATGTATTATCCCCTATTTAGTGTCTCACCACAATTGGTTTGAGTTCGGAAATGTCATTTTAGGTTTACTCTTATATGGTCCAGTTGTCATAGCTACAATTTGTTCATATGCTCGAGACAAAAATTGTCAATAATATACGCAAAGATATACAAAGGTCAAGACAAATAGAAACATGTAACACATACATATCATTTAAGAACAACTGGTTCAGTCACTGTATTCATCAAGATATTAAAATTTGAAATTACTAGTTTATTGAATCATGGCCATAAACATTGACATAGTTTCATACTTACATACAAAATGATTCCCTAAAGAACACTCAAAAGGGTAAAATTGAAAATGTTGCAAGCTCGGTTTAACAGACGGTAGTGGTATTTGCAAGCTACCCTCTAAGCCCCCTAGCACCGGATTTAAAATTTTGAAGTGTGTAACATCGCATATACATGTGTGTATACGGCGGTTAGCATTTAACTTGTCATTTCACGGATCCTAAACAAAAAATTGTCATTTGATGTAGGTCAATTTCAATAACTTGTGGTCATTCTCGTACTTCAGTTTTCCAGAATAATGGTTTTCTTATTTTTCTCCATTTTATTGTGCAAGTAAAACGATTTTAAGCTCAGATCGGGCTAAAATGGCACTTATTGTCAATGTTCAAGCATATTTTTATAACCTTTATTATATTGTTTCTTGTTAAGTCCCCTATTGATCTTTCAAAGTTTTGTTTTAATTTTCTATTTCTAAGATCATGGACCTCTGTTAGTAAAGTTTTGTAAAAAAAGTTGGGAACCTAGCGATACTAGTGCTGTTTTGAATGTTCATGAAAGATGTTGGAATGTGCAATATGTTTTAACATATGCATTTACCTGCAAAATCTACTGTTAAAGCGTTCGGCCAAAGTATCCCGGATGTAATCAGAGCCTTTCTATTAGTACCATCATAATTGGCGGTCTCTATTTTTGGGGGTACTCCCCAGTCAGACCAGTATATTTTCCTGCAACAAAATAGAATGTAACAAAATTATTAGGTTATATACATTAATTATATACTTATAAATGAAATATTGAGAAATATTGATGAAATAAAATGCGTTTTTTAATTTTTTTTTGTATTTTCATTGTAAAAATTGATTTTTCACTGCAGTAATATATTAAGTGGTAAAAAGGAACTTAATGAGTGGTGGCAAAGAGCAACTCCTTGTTACTTAAATTACTTAAATTACCGGTCAGTGTGTTTCCGATTTTCTCCAAAGTACATTAAGGTCTTTACATCCGGAATACTTTGGCAGATATGGGCATCCGAAAAGTGAAATAACTTAACCAATATATGAAAAATATAAATTCAGAATTACCCATTTACAGGATCAGGTATAATTGCTCTTGGCTTGTCGATGTCCTTGGTTACAATAACTGCATGATTAGAACCATCTAATTCCATTAATGCTATAAGGTGGTTCCCTGCGTCTGAATAAAACAAAAGCTTGGAAACGGGATCGACCGCCAGTCCGTCAGGAATCGAACCTTAAATAACAGCTTTATGGGTAATAATAGTATTAAAAGAAAATGGTTTAAATTCATTTCACACGGCGCTTTTAACGTGCAAATAGAACAAATCGTAATTGATATGCATGAATAGAATCGACGAAATGAATATGCATGATAAAAATACAATTTAGTGTTGCTGATAAAAATACAATTTAGTGTTGATGATAAAAATACAATACAGCGTTGCTTATATGCATTAACAAAAGGCGTATTTTTTATGCATAAACAAACAACATGATGTTACATAAGCGAAAAAATGAGCCTACATATATGACACGAAGTTAATGAGGTTGTGAATATACATGCATGCATGGAAACGACGTTTAAATATGCACGAATTATTAAACCGGAGCTTTTAATAATTAAAAACCATATGAACGATTGTCACTTTGTATTTGTATAAAAATAACACAGATGCATGCTTTCGATTGTTAAATTCGCTTGAAGAGCTCTTCAGTGTTAGATTTTAACTTAACTTAGTCACTAACATAATACACTTACGTAAAAATCATTATGCAAATAAAAAAATTCAAACTTCTTGTTTACAGTAAGGTACGAAGCGATTAATTGGTTTTGGGAAACTTTAGCCGAGCTTTGCTTTGTTTACGTAATTCAATTTAGCTTTATACTTACCATTATCGAGACTCCTTATTATGACGTCATCATGCCCGCTAATGGACGTGCTCCTTATTTCATTCAGCATGACGTCACTCCAGTATATTCTTTCATTCATTTCGTTATAATCTATTGCTATAGGGTTTGAAACTCTCTTGACGGCGATAGAGTAGATTGTGTTAGTTTTAGACGATACTCCATATAGTCCTTTATTGTGGCTGTCAGTAATCAGTATAATAGATTCGTCGATACATTGGTTTCCTGGGAAAAAAAGACAGTATAAGGCCATATATAAATGTTTATTATCTACTTATAAGTGAAATATTTAGAACATTTGATGGAAATATTGATGAAACAAAATGCATATTTTCATTTCCTTAATTTCCAGTGTAAAATATCACTGCCATTTCATAATTTCCGTATTTTCACTGGTCTCTTGCCGGACTACTTTCTTCTAATTTCATATCAATCAAGAAACAGAAAGTGAATCAACTATAATCACTATTTGATTATCAAAGCAAACATTTTTTTTTATAAAAAAAGAGAAATTATATAAAATAAACAGAAAATCTCGTGATATGAAAATGATCAGAAGTTTATTTTGTAATATTCGATTAAAATAAATGAATATTCTCAGTATGATATAGATATTTTTAGAAAGTACAAAAGATTGTGCAGTCATAATCTCATGACGTAAGTTCTCTTAAAGTATCGTTACATTCGCGTAGAATAAATAGCACTACCTTGTGTAGCTTGGATATTGCAGTATTCTATCCATTTTGAAAGGAAGGGGTAACATTAAATTTCTTTTTGTTGAATCAAAGAATAAAACTAACAAGGTGCGTTTCGTTTGATGAGGTGGAAATTGGATATATTTCAGAATTCTTTTTATTTTAAAAATTTCAATCAAAAGATAAAAACAACAACAACAAAATAAAAAAAAAATTTAAACAACTGAAAAAAAGTTAAAAACTTGAAAGCAAACGAGTTCTTTAAAAGCTATTAAGCAAGTTAAAATTGTGAAATACATAATGTATAACGGCGTTTAATTGTAATTTTATCCGGTTTTCTTTTGTACAAACACATTCATGATTAAAAAAAATTAATATCACGCGTTTTATATCTGATAGTTTTCTTTTCCGGACATTGACAATCTCTTTATTTTCGGTTTCAATATCGACTGTTTCTTCTTAATGAAAACCTGCCATTTAATGTATAAATCTATAAAAAAAAAGAAGGAAAATAAAAAAGACAAGTACAATAAACGCGTTTTTAATGAAGAGTCTAATATAATTACCTTTCAGTAGAAATATAAATCCAATTATGAAAATAAAATAGAATATGCACCCCATACTGATTTGATTTTTCAACTTGAAAATTGTTCGTCTTAAATTTTTAGTATGGTATAATTACGCATATTATTATATCAGATATTTATATAGACGTGTAATAGAATTACAAAGGAGTGCCAAACTGTTTTAAATAAATGTGAACATGTATTATTTCCAATTCTTTTAGTGATCTTCACTGCGTGACGGGTAGATATTTATATGTTTAAATCGAACGATCTGTTGCGCGTGTCTAAAAATAGCATTTACAAAAATAAACAGCCGATGATTTTTCCATATTATCAATGGGGCAAGTTTTTTTCCAATTGAATCCTTTGTACACTTATTACATATTTTCTATTATGCTGCTCTCACATAATTCAAGACTTTCTTAATAGTAAATCTTAGATATGAGCTTATAACATGTTTTTCAATTCATGCTTATTGTATGTATGGTTCAGTTATATAGAGTTTGGGAAACTTTTATGTATATATATATTTTAATTCGGATATAATCTGTCACAATCATGTGTAATCACAGCAGGGAATGAAGCTTCAAATGACCATAAATTCAACTAAGATGAAAATTCCCGTTAACATGCAGTTTAAAGGAAAGTGCTATCACTTATTGCGTAACTCAAATGGACATTTCTTACTTTTTACACAAGAACCTCAAAAATGTTTTATTTAACTGTTTTTCATGTGATCAAACTTTCCTGACAATCTGTTGTCATAGTTACCTTAAAAGACCGTGGACTGTTGATAAAGTTACTCTATCTTAGACATGGCAACTATAACATCTTATATCTTAGAAAGAATAGCATTGGAACCCATGGTTTTGAATTTTTAATGACAAAATGGTGGTGTTAATTAACCATATCTTAAATGACTTTCTAACGCTTAAAAATGTGCGAATATGCGGTGACTTTTTCTACCAAATGTTTCATTTTATCGAAAATTGTTGTCATTTCAAATTGTTTTTCTCTGAAAGTGAAAATTTAACAAAGCATACGTTAGCAGGATGTAGGTTTTAAAATTAACTCAAATATTGTTCGAAGATATAAAAAAACAGACAAATATTCACCTTGTATTTATAGAGACCCTTGATCTTATTATTATGATCTTATTATTATTATATAATAATACTGATAATAGTGATGTTTTCCTAATTGAACTTAAAGGCCAATTAACGAATATGGATTATAAATTTTAATTCCATGTGTTCTTCGCTCGGCTGCGCTCACGGGACGTATATGCACTGAATTTTGCTAGCAGACAAAGTTTGATACCGATCATAATCAATGACATGTGTAGCGGACCAAACTATACCTTTATACCGTACAACGATTCCAACCATTCAAAAATCGACCATTTTCTTGTCGACGAGCAACTATTCAATGCAGTGAAAGACTGTCGCGTAATACACGATGCGCCTATGAATATATCAAGACACCGTTGTTTGTATGTATAAGACTTGAATTCACACCGCATAACAATGTAACGTCGGAAGAATTTTTGAAATTAAAATACATTTGGACCAAACCAAAAGAATGCAATCAATACAGATCAGTTTTAAAAGCAAACATTGATGGCGCTGAAATTGACTATGCAAACATTGATGAAGCATATGGCACCATTATATCAGCAATGGCTTCGGCTGCTGAACAAACTCTTTCTACCCGGTTGTTTCGGCCAATGCTGAAACCTTATTGGTCCTGTACCCTGCGTGACCTACATAAAACATTACGACTGCTACAATTTTCTTGGACCACTCATGGCAAACCGCGAGAAGGCGAAAGTTATAAACAGTACAAAAATGCAAAACGTGAGTTCCGTAAAAGCCTCCGCAAAGCAGCGAGGCAGTTTGAACGCGAATAATTTGAGAGAATCGATAAGTTATATGAACTCGATCAACAAGGCTTTTGGAAAGTTTTAAACTCCAACAAGTCTCTTAAGGATAAAAAGAAAAGCTGTGAAATAGTGTTCAATGGTAAAAGCGAGACAACTCTTGATGGTATTCTAAACGGATGGAGTCAATATTTTTCAAGCCTGTATTCGTACTCAGACGACCCAAGTTTTGACAACGCGTTCAAGCATTTAATAGAAAACTCAGTCGCGAACAGTATATCAAACTCAGCAGACAATACTGAAAATATAAATTACACAAACTTTCACGAGGTAACGTTCCGAGAGCTTTCTGAAATTATTAATGCTCTTCCTAACAATAAAAGTGCCTCTATTGATAATGTGACGTATGAACACTTGAAGTACGGCGGTGAAACATTAATCAACGCATTATTACAACTTTTTAATAAGATCATAGAAAGAGAATACTTACCTGTGAAATTTAAAACTGGTCTCACTGTAACTTTGCATAAAGGAAAAGGGAAATCCTTTAAAGACCCTAAAAGCTACAGAGCAATATCATTACTTCCGGTTGTGTCAAAAGTATTTGAAAAGATTATTTTGAATAGAATAGACTGTTTAGACATTAAATTAAATAACATGCAACACGGGTTTCAAAAAGGCAAAAGTTGTAAAATGGTCTCGTTTACAAGTCACGTGATTATTGCATTGATCGTTGGAGCCCATTGCAAGTATGTTTCCTTGACGCGAAATCTGCTTTTGACATGGTTTGGATATCGGGTTTAATATATAAAATTAACGAAATGGGCGTTCATGGAAAACTACTACGTATAATCAATTGCTCCCTTCGCGGCTCAAACAGCAAGGTTTTCCTAAATGAACACTTATCTGATACATTCCATATTATGCAAGGAACCAGGCAGGGAAGTATATGTGCACCGTTTTACTACACCGTGTTTATAAACGAACTATTAAACGAATTACAAAACTCACAAAGCGGTTTCCGTATTCATGAGTGAACTACATGTACCTCTTTCCGCTCCAACTCAGGCCGACGATATTGTCTTGCTTTCAACAAGTAGAGTTGATCTTCAAATCCTGTTAGATATAAGTCGAACATACGCAAATAAATGGCGGTATTCTTATAATCCCGACAAGTGTGCTACTATGACAATGAATAGAAAGAAATCACGTGTTTTGGCGCCAATAAAACTTTTATATGGTAGATCGATTATATCAGACGTACCCAATTATACACATCTCGGCATTGTGCAGTCATCAAACGGTATCTATCCCTTCGACATCGACGAAGTTCGACATTCCATGAGAAGTACTTATTTCTCTTTGAAAAACTCAATCAGTGGCTGTGATGGTGTAAATCCACATATTATCGCAAGGTTGTTTCCAACCTGTATCCTTCCTAGATCATTATTTGCATGCGAACTTTGGAATCCTCTAAAGCAGTCAGATATACAAAAACTCGAATGCACGTTCCATTTATGTCTGAAAAAGGGCTTTCCACATCTCACTAGATCTGATATGGTAACGGGTATGCTAGGTCTCACCTCACTCGAGGTCTACATCGACCTCCAGAAACTTCTCTTCTTAGGTACTTTGTGTAGGTTAAAATCGAGAGAAATGATTAGTAAAGTGTTCATAACTAGACTTATGCATTCTAAACAAAAGTGACGATATCCTCCTTAGGCTTTATTCCAGATGTCTTGAAATTATTGGATAAGTATAAATTGACTAATTATATTGAACAGTTTATAGAAAGTGGTTTATTCCCGGCAAAAGAAAAATGGAAAAAATGTGTTAAATCAACAACTCTACAGTACGAGCAAAATCAATGGAAAGTACGCGTACAGAGAAACAATGACTTTAAACACTTTAGAGAGATTAATAGTGTATTGACTATGTCCAATGTATGGAGAGTAGCACAAGAAAGACCAGAATTACTGACTCTTATGCGATTTGTTGCGCAACTTAACTGTAAAGTTAAGCATGAACAAACTATAATTTGTCAAAAGTGTTTTAATGAATGTACACATGAACTCTACCATCTGATGTTTTACTGTAAGGTGAACAAAGAACTAAAGAAAATGGCAACATTCTTTGATTGCCTAGAAAATTAGTTCAATAGCACTCTGAGTAGTTTTTTTGCAGGCAATTCCTACAGAGATATTTATTACATACACATTAGGATATGTAAATATCAATCTTATTTACGTATTATCCGCTGATAAGTTCCCAGATTTCATGGCCAAAAAATGTTAAATAATGTCTTGCAAAAGCTAAAGAAACTACTGACATTTTATGCATTTCTAACCTTTCTATATGTAAGATTTGCTTTTAATGTCAATTAGTTCCTTCTTCTTAATTGTATGGTCCAAAGTTATGTACATGATAACTTAAAAAACGAAAAAACACGTTAAAGCAAATAAATGTTAAAAACATGTATGTTTGCAACTGAATGTGCTATTTTTGCGTAAGATGTTACATGTAGTTTTGTATCTTCTTGCACTAACATGATGTGCTGATATGATTAACGTCACTTCTCTTCAAATATTGTCTTATGTAATATATATAATTTTACATCTTTGAAATTGTCCCTTTTTTATAATTATGATGCTTTTCTTTGCTTAATGTTGTTTCTCTTCATTGACTGTTTTATGTAATATGTAAATCTTCGAACATTCGGAGGCAATAAAGATGTATATATATATACACATGGGATCCCGGTTTTATACTCTAAACATGTTTTGTTGTTGTTTTACTCTCCAGGAATCTTGGTCTTATACCCTAAACATGTTTTGTTATTGTTTTACTCTCAAGGGACCTCGATTTTATAGTTTAAACAAGTTTTGTTATTGTTTCATTCTCAAGTGATCTTGGTCTTATACTTTAAACAAGTTTTGTTATTGTTTCACTCTCAAGTGATCTTGGTCTTATACTTTCAACATGTTTTGTTATTGATTTACTCTCAAGGGATCTTGGTTTTACTCTTTAAACATGTTCTGATATTGTATTAACCAGGGATCTTAGTCTTACACTTTTAACATGTTTTGTTATTGTTTCACTCTCAAGTGATCTTAGTCTTACACTTTTAACATTTTTTGTTATTGTTTTACTATCCAGGGATCTTCGTGTAACAATTTAAACATGTTTTGTTATTGTAACACTCTCAAGTGATCTTGGTCTTGTACTTTAAACTTGTCTTATAATTGTTGTACTCTCCAGGGATCTTGGTCAAATACTTAAAATATTTATTATTATTGTTTTACGCTCCAAGGATCTTGGTCTGATACTTTAAACCCTTTCACTGCCATAGGGACGGCTTATGCCGTGCCTGTTATTTTCGGCGTATTTGCCATATGGACGGCTTTTGCCGTTTCTATAATAATCATAATAATAATAATAATAAATTAATAGTAATAATAATAAAAATAATAATAAATATAAAGAAAATTATACCATCGACAATAATTATTATTATACTAGCATATTTGGAAACATATATAATTATTATAATACTAATAACAAATTATAATAATAATTATTATATTAATTAATAATATAGTAATTTCTTAGAAACCCCTCTGGCAAATAGGTGATCAATAAAACAATAACCATCTGGCAGCGAAAGTGTTAAGCATGTTCTGTAATTGCTTTACTCTCAAGGGATATTGGTCTTACACTTTAAACATGTTTTGTTACTGTTTTACCTTCAAGAGATCTTAGTCTTACACTTCAATTATGTTTTGATATTATTTTTATCTAAAGGGATCTTGGTCTTACACTTTGAACTTGTTTTGTTATAATTTTTATCTCAAGGGATCTTGGTTTTACACTTTAAACATATTTTGTTATAGTTTTACTCTCAAGGGATCTTGGTCTTACACTTTAAACATGTTTTGTTATTGTTTTTACCTTCAAGAGATCTTGGTCTTATACGTCAAACTTGTTGTGTTATCATTTTTATCTCAAGACATCTTGGTCTTACACTTTAAACATGTTTTGTAATTGTTTTACATTCAAGACATCTTGGTCTTACACTTCAAACATGTTTTGTTATTATTTTTATCTCAAGGGATCTTGGTCTTATACATTAAACATGTTTTGTTATTGTTTCACTCTCCATGGATCTTGACATTATACTTCAAACTTATTTTGTTATTATTTAATCTCAAGAGATCTCTTTCATCATGTTTTGTTATAGTTTTACACAATGTTTGATAAACGTACAAATTCATTTTTATTTTTTGAGTTTAACAGTTGAGTAAATTTGTATACTGATGGATTTCTGTAATAGTAAGTTTTTAAGTATTGTTTTCTTATAACGTCTACAAATAAAATGGTAATCATCTTCAATATCTAAATTATTGCAGCACAAACAATATCTTTTTTCGCGAGGAATCCTATTTCTACTAAATCTACCAGTTTGAATTCTAAGCGGAAGACCATTCATTCTTAATCTACAAAAGTAAAATCTAAAACACCTAGGTACATGTAGTATATTTATTCAAAACAAGATTAAACATTTCTATATATATATAAAACAGGATTTTTTTCAAGGTTACTGAACCATTCTTGTTTGAAGGAATCAATAAGACGACATTTAAATTCGGATAAAAAACATAACCTTATCTATATTGTTACAATTATCAAAAATGTATGAAAATCCATAATTATTTAAAATATTTTTAACATTTGAAACCCAATTTGTCTGCCCTTTATTGCTATCATCAAGTGCTTGAGTATAAACTGTTTTTAATATTATATTGTCTGTATTTACAAGTTTTAACCAGAACGTAATAATTCTTACATATCTATAAATATATAATGGATATCTTCCAAGTTCATCATATACACTAGTATTACATGTATTTAATCTAACTTTTAACATTAACAACCTTTTACAAAATTTTAAAAGTATACTTTCAATTTCCTTAAATTTAGAATAACCCCAAATTTCTAATGAATAATTTAATATTGGTAAAACGAAGGCATCAAACAACTGACATAATGTTTTTGGACTAAGATCATACTCTTTACATTTACATAACAGCATGTTCATTGATTTTAAAGCTTTTCCCATCAAATGTTCTTGATTAAGAATAAATTCACCAGTATAGTTAGAAACAGTACCTAGATAATTGAAATCATTAACAGCTTCGATTTCTTGGCCATCATAGGTCCAATGCTCAAATGCTAAATGTGCACCCCTTTTACGACACACCATAATTTTTGTTTTTGAATTATTAACTTTGAGGCCCCAATTATTACAATAAGACAACAAGAGATTCAAAAGACTTTGTATTTAATCTGTGCTTTTACCTATGATAGCCATATTGTCAGCAAATAATAAAAGAATTAAAACTATGTCAATTAAAGTAAGACCTGCTTCAGTTTCAGACTGAAGATATAATTTAAGGTCTTCAACAAAAAGAGAAAATAAAAGAGGGGACATAACTTCCCTTTGACTAAGACCTACAGCATACAGAAAATAATCAGAATAGCTAGAACATGACTCAACACAAGATTTTACTTTTTGATAAATATCACGTATTATACTAAGTATCTTCCATTGAATTCCGCAATTGTACAAATTAAACCAAAAGCCATTTCTATAAACAGAGTCAAAGCATTTCATAATGTCAACAAATATAACATACAATCTTATATTATCATTTAAATATTTCTGAAACCATAAATTAAGAATAAAAATATCGTCTACAGTGGATCTGCCCTTACGAAATCCGAACTGTGCATCCAAAATAGTGTTGTGTTCATTACAAAATTTTTGCGATTCGTCTATTTTAAACCGTAGTAAGTAATTTTGACAAGCAACTTACAAGTGTAATGCCTCTGTAATTATTAACGTCTTTTTAATTCCCTTGCATAATTGTACCGTCGGTCAGGAAAACATCCTGAGTTTAAAATACAATTAAATAAGTCACAAATATGAGACGATAAAATATCAATACTTTCTATAAATATTCTATTTCTATAAATTTTCACTATGTTGTGATAACTTGTCAGCAATGCACGAGAAATATACGGAGGTTAAATATAAGTGGGACAATACGCTTCGTGATCAATTTCGTTCGGGTATTATTGCCAATTTACCTGTTTTCAACAGTATTATACATATTATTGATTGTTCAAGTAGAACGTCAGTGAATAATTTGGTAGATAATTTTACTGATACTTTTACGCAGTGTAGCCGACCCGTTATTTTCTCGTGCATAACTTTTAATAATAAATCAGCTTTTGTTGTAGATAATTGTTTAAAAAAATGCCGACTGGTTTGATAATGAGTGTGCGTCTGCACGTGATTTATATATGGATGCGTTAAATTGTTTTAATTTAAATAAGTCTGATGTAAATATAGCTAATTTATGCAAGTCTAAATTGTTATATAAAAAATTAACCAAAAAGAAAAAAGGTTGTGCGTACCGTAAGAAAATGATTGAAATTGAAAGCATGAAGAGTAAAAGTTCTCGAGATTTTTGGAAATATTTTAAAAATAATGATAAAATTAAAAATAATGGAATTTCTATAGATGAGTTTAAAATGTTTTGCGAGAGAAAATACTTCTGATTGCAATAATAGCGAAGCAGAACAATTTTGTTCTAGTTATGATTTCACTGAAGAACACTTTGCATTTCCGGAATTAGACTGCACTATAACTGTTGAAGAATTACTAAATGCAATCAAATATCTTAAACTTAACAAATCTGTTGGTTGTGACTGTATTTTAAACGAGTACTATATTGAATGTATTGATATATTATCTAGTCATTTATGTGATATGTTCAATAGTATTTTGCATTCAGGATTTTTTCCTGAGAAATGGACTCAGAGTATTATAATACCACTACATAAAAAGATGTTAATATCTATAGAGGAGTAACACTTGTTAGTTGTTTTTCAAAATTGTTTACCACAGTTATAAATAAACGCATTGAAACATTTTGTAACAGTAATAGCGGTATTTCGGATGCACAGTTCGGATTCCGCAAAGGTTTTTCAACAGTTGATGCCATTTATATTCTTTTGTCTATTGTTCCAAAATATATTAATGAAAATAAAAGATTATATGTTATTTTTTTAGATTTGATGAAGTGTTTTGATAGTATTTATAGAAATGCGTTGTGGTTAAAATTGTATAAATCAGGTGTTAGAGGAAAATACTTAGAGTTGATAGGGATCCATCCATCCATCCAGTCAGCCAGCCAGCCAGCTATCTATCTATGTATCTATCATAATAATATGGCTTTGAAAGGGCCAGCATTAAAGTGAAACGTATATATAAATGCGTTTTATGGTTGTGAATATTATATGGTCAGCGTACACATCAGTTTCTTATAATATTGAAAACATTTAACGATTATAATATTGAAAACATTTAACGAAGATATGTACATGATTTAAGGGAGGCAATATACAGGATATATACACAGTAAGTTGCTGTTATATGGGATGTGGAATTGTTCCCCTTTAACATTTTTTTTTTTCAAATTTAAGCATGTTCAGCTATTTTGTGTAAAGTTTAAACTGTAACATTCCTCTTTGTGTGTACTAAAAAATGTTTATTTTACATTTAAAAATAACTACATGTTTATAACAATCATTACAATTTCCGATCAAATACGGGCATAATATATCATTAAGCAATTTGGTCACGTGGTTGATCGTGTGACCGATTTTAAAGAAAGGCAAATATCTGACCCGATCTTTGAAGCAGAAATGAATTTTGAGCAAAATGTAGGTCACTGTAAGGCAGCTAATGAGAACCTAAATGCTCAATAAGCCGAGACAATATAATTGCACCCCGTCGTCTCTTCCAAATTTGTAGGGTCACTCGCCTCGGCTTTAGTCCGGACATCTGCAGATCGTCGCCAGTGTTAGACGAAGCAGACGAACTTGTACCGTTGAGAATTGTTCTTCCCGGTAACCCGCAAAACTTCAGCCGATGCATTGCTCTGTGCCATTTCTTCGATGACCACGTACAGAGGGGAAAGAGAATTAAGCAAATTCCACTAGTGACGACATCCCTTGTATTTTCATTATACGCTACTTAAATTCATACACATGCAAACAAGAGCCACCGCCGGGCGGGGGCAACGCTCGACTTTTTACTTTTTCTAAAAGCAAACAAAGTAATGTTTGAACAAATATTTACGTTTCCTTTTTATAAATTAAATAGGTCTGTCTTGTCACATTAGTTTTGTCAAAGTATGAATCCTTTCCATATAACTATTAAATCCCCATGTGTATTACAGAAAAAAAAGAAAAAGAAAAAGCATTTATACAGCAGGCTGTATACATGCATATATATATATATATAACTATCTTGATGTGAATGTATATCTTGTTTCGGTAGCTTACATACACATTATATAGTGCACATTAATAGGTGAATTTGCTTCATTTATGTGCAAAGATATATGCATGAACATTGTAGGATTTATATAAATTTGACACATTTATAATAATTGAATACTACTACTAATATTATGAACATAATCTACTCAGTGTACCAGAAAAGTGTTATGTTTTGTCTTTCAATACTTTTATTCACGTAGGTTTCCAGGATCGAGAGCGTTATTGGTACTCTTGTTATTGCAGGATTTTTTTTACATAATCTGTATAAATCACAGTTAATTGGTATGTTTAATAAGCTGTACATTAGCCATAATAAATGAAATTTTAAAAAAACATTGTTAACAGTTTTAAAATGTAGCATTGGATGCAACACGGTTCTCAGGTCTCATATACCCGAGAAATTTAACTAGAAACTTTGTTTTCGAAACTTCTCTAGATTATTCAGGGAATGAGACGCGTATACTCTTCAGACATTTCCTTTATATTATTTTCTATTTGAAGAATGACCAACGAAATTCCCTAAATTTAGTTTGTAATTTCAAAAATGACCAATGGTCATTTTACCTACATTCAGTTCCTTCCTGTATATTGTATAGGAAGTCAAAGATTATCAGACGAACTTCGTCTGTAAAAACATACGTTTATACAGCAGTACATGACAAATCACAGTCTAAAACATACAAATCAAGCCCTTTTTTATAGACGCAAAAGAATGTGTGGACTTCCACTTTAGTTTCATTTTTGGATACAGTTATGTTTAGCACGTGAAAATCGCAGTCGCTACGGTTTACACTTCAAAATCATCAGTAAAATTATAGCCTGGATTTTGTTGTAGTCGGAAAAGAAATTTTGCACGTGTAATACGTGCAGCGTGTATATACACAGGTGATAAAAAAACTTGTTTTCTTGACATTTATTAACACATGTATAGAGTATAATATCATATCAAATTTCCAGCGGCAATTTCAGGAACGTCTGCGTAGTTATCTCAGTCATTCATAAATGCGTTTTTAATTGTAGGTGCGATTATGATAAAGCACACATAAAAATGATTAAAGATAAAGTTAGTTGCAAAAATAAAAAATATCCTTTCAAATGACACTTAACGTTACAGAAATGGAATCTGAGAAACTTCGAAAAAAATAGTATTAAGAAAAAAATAAAGTACAAGCGATTTGTATATTGATTGACGCCGTGTTATTTATAGTGTGACATTTACAGTAAATGATGTCTATTTCATTTTTGTGGTATCTGTCACATTATCAGACGAACACATGTATTGTAGTAAGCTTATTCATATTTAAATTGACTGGAGATTTAAATAAGTGTTGAATAAAATATTTTAACAGGTTTTTGCATGTTTTATTTGATACATGAAGTTTTGAGCTGTGTACACATACACCCACGTGGGGTTTTGGTTACCAGTAAGCTACAAAAGTGATTTACGGATATATAAGTTTTGGATTCTTAAATGTTAAATTTTGATTATGCTCTAAAAAGGATAAACGCGTCTCTCGTTAAATGAATGGATATCCAACCCATAGACATGATACTGGGCATTCCAAACCCGCTTTAGTAACTTATTTCTTTGTGTTACAGTTTTGTGATAAGGCGTCCGTGGGCAAGTGGTAAAGATCGTTGAATTACGATGTTCCTCTACGGCCATCGCGTTCTCTGTGAGAACAGACAAGCTCGGAGCAAAACAATACGTTGGTGACAGTACGAAAGTACCATGGTGAAGCGCCATCGACCATCGTATTGTCACCATCGTCCTGTCTTACTGTCACCATCACACTGTCGTACTGTCACCATCACACTGCCACCATCTTACTGTCACCATCGTAATGCCACCATCGCACTGTCGTACTGTCACCATCGTACTGTCACCAGCGTACTGTTGTTCTGTCACCAGTACACTGTCACCATTGAAAACCACAATTGCATTTATAAATTTTTCAATATGATATTCGCTGAATCCATATGCAGTTTTATATTTGACAGAAAAAAAGTTTGAAACCATAAATGCGTGAACTATAAGTTTGAAACTTAAATGCGCTTAAACAAGCTATTTTCGTGTATTGAACATGCAAATTCAAACATTTACACAGTATTGAAAGATACATATTTTGTCTTGTTTGGTGAACTTTAAAATTTACAGCTGCAAATAAATGAGCATATAAATCGCCCTGGACTATCACTTGTCAAAATATGTACATCTTCAATAACTTCGTAATATCAGAAGTTTTGAAGCTGAGAACTGAAACCGAGGGTGTCACTATCATTGCTTTAAGGAATATGCATAATAAAGAATTTCAAAATAGCATGCAAACCCACTTACCTGAGAAAAATACGTGCGGGAGTTGTAAATATTCATGACTCGGTTGCCATTTCGTCAAGTTTGCAACCAATTTCCTCGCTTGAACCAAGTTTGCAACCACCATCTGAATTTTATATTGTTAATTAAACATGTTAATATACAGAGAAACAAATTGATTTCGAAATAACAAATAGCAAAAGGTTTGGACACAAGTTCTTAACAACATTAGTGGTCGGTCCTCCCCTGAAAAAATATATATAATCAACATTGATGGCATTTATATGAGAAATTGTAACATGTTTTCATATAAAGCGACCTTGTATCATAGTTTGGGGACCTTTCTGTTGAAAATGTGTCAGAGTTAAATCGTAAACATATACATGCACTGTGCGTTAACTGGAGTGCAGGTATTAGTTACCCGCATTCCAGAGCATGTCCATTTATTGGCTCATTTTTGCAGTGGTTTACATAGTGTGACGGCAGAGAAAGGGAAAGCGACATAAATATCATATTCTGATGCTCGTTCATTGGTTACTTTTTCCCGGGGCTTCATATTGTGACAACAGGGAACGTGTTTTTATGTTTGACTATGATACAAAAGAGAAAGAACATCAAAACATTCGGCAATCTGATTAGTACTCGGGGGCTACACCCCCTCGTACAAATCAGATAGCCTCGTGTTTCGATGCTCTTTCTATTACATAGAAAACACAAAGACAGATTAACATCAAAAAGGTTAACCAGTGTAAGAATAAGTAAGAGAGAAGAAAATGTATATGTGTGTATTTATATGATAATGACAAGGTTATGGATCCAGCATTTAGCATTATTCGTCAAAGTGAGCATAAATGTGTTTGTTAAATATTATGGTACCAGGTTATTAAGATTAATACAATCGACCGATTTACACAAATATAACGGTCAGTAGTTGACAGCCACAAATATTTGTTCATTATTGTTATCATCTAACGAATTGCTACCCCACAGTAATAGCTCAACGTTCAGTGAATGAACAATTCTGGTTTCTGCGAAGAGTATGAGTCTCTGAGGTTTAATTAATTGACAGCAAAATAGATAGTGCTCGGCATCCTCACAAAGGTTCCCACATATACAAGTCAGACTTTCTCTTAAGTGATTTTTGAAAAGGTCAGCCTGTAAGTTGCTAAAATTGTTCCTTAATCGAGCATGTAAAACTAACAAATATCTTATACCAAACAAAAAGTGGTTAAGGTACTACGGGGGCTTTAAACTTTTCTTTCATTCTAGATATAAAAATATTCAATGAATAAATTTCGCGAATTTCGGTGTCTAATGCATTCCATAATTCAGTAGCAGAAGGTATAAATGTTTTGTTGTACGTTTCGGTGCGCCTGGCTATGGTTGTGTAAAGCTACAGTCTCACTTACATCCCGGCAGAGCCCAAGCAGAGCCCTGGAAGACGTCCGGGGTGATCCGGGAACGCCCGGGGTACGACCGGGAACAACTGGAGTACATCCGTAACTCTGCCGGCAACGTCCAGGATGATCCGGGATGATCCGGTAACATCCGGCATTCGACCCCGGATGGAATAAAATATTTAATATCACCTGGGTGGTCCGGGATGATCCGGGAAGGTATAGCTTTGCCGGCTTCATCTTTAGCTCTGCCGGGAACGACCAGGGTTATACCGGGGAAGCACCGTAGCTTTGCCGGCACAAACCGGGTATGATCCGGGGTATGATATAGCCGGTAGAGCTACGGTAGAGCTACGGTAGAGCCCCGGTAGATGCCGACAGAGCCCCGGTAACTACAGGCAGAGTTCCGGAGGATAAAGGTAGCGCTACGGTTGATCCCGGTAGAGCCCCGGCAAAGCCCGGTTCATTTCAAAAGAATAACGACAATTTGCGATGATTGCACTTGTTTGTATTAAAACCCTTCCCATTTCCCTTCTATCCAGTCTGGCATAAGGATTTTTTAGAAAATCATCATGAATTACTATTCTGGAACAATAGATATTATATTAAATAAAAATTATGTATCAATGTTATCATTTTCGGGCGTTTTCAATCCACCGGGTTTCTACCGGGGCTCTGCCTGGATCGTCCTTGGCTCTGCCGGGGCTCTGCCTGGATCGACCGGGGCTCTGCCTGTGTCAACAGGGGCTCTTCTGGCGTCATCCGGGAACGACCGGGGAAGCACCGGCATGAACCGTAGCTTCACCTGGGCTCTGCTTGGATGATCCGGAGCGCATCCTGGGTGGTTAGTTGGGAACTACCGTAGTGCTGCCGGGGTAAGTGTGACCGCAACAATAACTTCACCCCGGATTACTTACCGGGATGGTCCTGGGCTCTGCCGGGAGTAAGTGAGACCGCAGCTTAAGTAATTATAGAAAGAACATCGAAACACGAGGCTATCTGATCTTCGTCCAATATATTAGACGTTACTGGCTTGTTATAGTTTATGTCGGTCATGCCTGACGTCTAATAGTTATTGCTCAAAAACGCATAGCATCATAATTTAAAAAAAAAAATGTCTATTGTCTTGCCTTTCAAGCTTTATTCAAAAGCTTATCTTCTTTTCTTTCAATTTCATGTTCAATCATACACAAAAACACTCAAACAATGTACTTATCAATTTAAAATAAAATATGAACATTAATCTATTTGTCTATCAGCCAAAATGTTAATCAATGTGCTTTACAGATTGATTCCAAATTTTTAAACGGAAAATATATTCCAGCACACTGACGGTGCATGGGCAATAATTGTGTTAAAAAATATTCCTTTAGAATGTTCTGACTCAGTTAAACACTTGCATTTGAATTAGCCAATCAGATTTCGCGCACTGTATGGCTGCCATTTGTTTATCGGCTGTTAAAGGAATTTAAATTAATTATGATTTTTCGGATGTGGCAGTTTAATTATTTTGACAAAAGGTTTTTATTTTTAGTTTTGTGCATAAATAGTTCAAAACTAATGTAAATACACGCTGTCTTAATTGTTTTACGTTCCACCCGATTTTCTGGCGGAACATACTATAGGTTTTTGAGCAATTTCGATATGACGTTGCTTTGCTCAGAAGCAAAAATATCTCAAAGCGAAGACATATTTATAGGACTAATCTGACCTGTACAGGGGGGCGTAGTAATTTATTGTTTCTGAAACTAGCGATGGAAATAATTATATTTTTAATGTTTTGTGGAAAAAGACTATTTAAGCTTTCAAGAACGTAACTAATTTTTGTATTTTACGCCTGAGAGGGAAACCCAACTTCTTTTACTGGCGAATTGATCGATACCGACCTGGTTAGGATTAGTACTATGCGTGCTGCCTCATACTGCAGTTGTTTAAGTGATTGTTTTCGTACACAGTACATCCGTTCCACACAATGGAGGCATATTCTAATATTAGACGCATATGTATGAAATGTAAATTTTATTTAGAGTTGAGCGTTTCAGTTTTGATTTTAGTGCACGCATGCACTCAAAACTTAGAGGCTGGTGTAATAATGTTACCAATATGCTGATGGGATTTTAAATCTGTTGAAAAAGTTATACCTAAATATTTGTGATGATCTACAAAATCAAGAACATTATCATTTAAAAGGAGAGTATGCTTGTCGGATGTACTTGATGAAAAAAAAACATAACTTCCGTTTAATTGGGATTTAAACTTACAAGCCATAGTTTGGACCACTATTCGATATTTCCGAGATCATGAAAGGAGATCCTATGTATTGCATGTCACTTACAATATTTCATCAGAAGCATTGTTTCCTACGATACTCTACTTAGCTGTTATAATAAATTTATATCTTTAAAGATACATGTAAATATTTGTTTCCAGCTTCTATACATGGATCCCTGTTTATAGCCATATTTATAAAATTAGTGTTGCCCTAGAAAGAATTTTGGTAAGCTATCTTGTGATAAAATTGTACAGTTGTGTCTTGTATTTCAACAGATAAGCTTTATTTATGCCTTCTTCTTAAAGCACAGTATTATGAAGATGGTGACAGTACGATAGTATGATGGTGACAGTACTACAGTAATATGGTGGCAGTACTCCATCGTAATGTCATATTGTCTCCATCGTACTGTCTGGCTTCGCCATCGTACTGTCAGAGAAACGCGCTGATAAAAGAAAAATCTTTGCTCAAACAGATTTGTTAAATACTTCTCAAAAGCTGCTTTTTGAATTATGCACCTTATTGATTTACGAATTCTGCAACAACAGAAAAATCTTTGCACAAACAGAATTGTTACATACTTCGCTTAAGTTACTATTTTTAATAATGCACATTTCTGAAAACAACAGCAAAATAGGACTCGAACAGATTTGTGGCAAACGTCGACAAAGTTGCTATTTATAAACAATTTATCAATTCATTGTGAGACAATGACAGAAAGTTGTACAATTTATCTAAATTAATATTCTAATATGGTTTCATGTAGATAAAACATTTGCTATTTAAGAATTAAGTTTGACTGACAATAAATATTTCTTTAATGATTTCTCTCAGATATTGAAATTTAATGAATATTTTTTAGGATTTCTCTAAGAATTTGATTTTTTTAAACTTAAATTCACTGTTTTCCTATCATAGCCTTGAGATATAGTGTGTATAAAAAGGAAATGAATTATCAAATAGTGAACACTGAATTTAAAACTAGTTAAACGTTACAAAGTTTAGCGCAGAGTGCTTACATGACGTTGTAAATATTGTCATGAAAATCTTTATCTGCGATAATTTTATTTTATTAAACTGTCAGCTTCAATGCATAAAAGCGTTCATTTGAATATTCGACCAAACACCGGTTCTATCTATGTGTGATAAGTAATATTGAATGTATAGCTAGTCAAAGAAATAATCGCAATCACATCTATGAAAGCAAGTTAGTTTAGGTATTTGTCTAATATGACGGGCAGGTATATATGGTTCGAGTTCTACAGTTTGCAACCATACTGTTTTTCCTTTTTTTCTTTTTTTTGCAATATAATATAATGTGCTTGCATAAATGTAGACCAGGTAGTGAAACAACACACAAAAAGTGTATGCATAATATTTTTGGCATTGTTAAAAAGAGGATAGACCTTATAACATGTAAAGCCGCACAGTTAGCTCAATAGATAGAGTGTTGGACTGTGAATCGGGCGACTCCCGGACATTGCACTCTAGTGGTTTACGAATAGTCAAATAGTTTCAACTATGTTAAAAAAGGAAAAAAAAAAAAATAATACCCCATCCCCCCACCAAAAAAACAAACAACAAAAAAAACACACACACAAACCCCCCCCCCCCAAAAAAAAAAAAAAAAACAACAAAACAAACAAACCTGATTGGTTTCGATATGAAATGTCTGTACATCTTTTGGACCATATGGAAAGCATACCGACGATTAATTGATCATGTGTTCCTGCCGCACATATAACAATTATAGATTAATAATTTTAAAAAAGGTCTTTTCCTTTACCATATCCTTTGTTATGCAGGAGGTATGTATTACATGCAAATATAGGTATGTCAACGTGCACATGATTAACTTTTGTAATACGTTTTAGATATGTAACAGTGTGATACTATTGATATTTCACTGATATTTATCAAATACCTATTCAAGTAAAGTCTTATATGTCTTACCTCTATCTACATTCTTTGTGGGCTATTGTTCGTAGTATGAAAGTTACAATAAATATATTGTTTAATCTTTTTGATTCGTATTTACTTTCTGTTTTAAATTATGGTGCAGAGGTATGGGGTTGTATAAATTCACAGGTAATAGAAAGAGTACATAATAAATTTTGTGAATTGATACTAAATGTTAAGCAATCTACACATACTCTATCTCTCTATAGTATGTTAGGTAGATTTCCACTCTATATAGAAAGACATGTTAAAATGGTCAAATATTTTCTGATGATAAATACCGTCAAGTCTGAAAGTTGCATACTTAAGGCGGTTTTACAAGATCAAATCAAAAGTCTAGAGCTAAACGAATCAATAAAAAAATGGGTCTCATTTATACGCGATATCCTTCAGTCTTCGGTCTTAGTGAAGTCTGGTTATATCCAGAAACCGTTGTATTTGTTCCGGTCTTACGTTGTAGACTTTGAGATATATACATAAGTAATTGGAGAACGGGGTTGCAGATGTCAAGTTCCTTAAATATTTTCCGGGAGATAAAAGATACATTTGAGCAGTCAAATTATATCAGACTATTAGAAAATACAAAATTTAGAAACGCACTGGCTAAATTACGTCTCTCTTCACATAAACTTAACCGACACTACATTATTCCGCGCGATGAACGTAAATGTACACTATGTAATTTAAACGACCTAGAGGACGAATTTCACTTTGTTTTAAAATGTACAGCTTATGTCGATTTAATAAGGTTATATATACCCAGATATTATTATACCCACACAAATATAATTAAGAAAAAAACATTAATGCAAAGTAGTAATAAGAAGATCTTCAAAAAATTGGCTCTATATTGTTTTAAAGCTTTCAAATTAAGGGATTCACTATTGTAATAATTTAAATGACGTTCTCAATCTGAAATCATTCCTTTTTTTGTTATTTTTTTTTTAATTTTTTTTATTTCATGTAAATATTGAGTATATATAAATATATTTCTTCCTTTGTTACATTCTCACGATATATATGTTAAGGAAATAATAATTTATGTATTATATGTAAAATCTTCCATGTCATACCAATATATATATGTTCTTTTTTTCATTGTTAACGACGATGGGCTTGTAATGCTTAAGTCAAATAAAATATTTGTTCTGTTCTGTTCTATCGCTTATTAAATTATCCAAACAAGTTTGACACGAAGCGGTTATTTTTTTATTTATTACAAAAAGAAAACAGCATACCATATCACATAACAGAACAGAACAGAATATTTATTTTTGTCATGTTCAATGTACATTATTTATCACAGACAATCTTAAAATAATAGATAAGTTTACATTGATCAATATACATAACATAATCTTAAAATATATATAACAATATACACAATCACATTTACAATAATTATTATGCATTTTAAATAAACGTTTATAATTAGTTATTGTCATTATTTAATTACAATGTCACGTTAAATCATCAAACAATAGATGAATAAACAGTTAATTAATAAAAATAAGATAATATACAAACATATTAATATTCATGTAACACATTATAAATCAAACAATACTTTATTATTTAGTCCATTTGGAATCTTATTATTTAATTTATGGATCCAAAAAGATTCTATACATAACCGGTACATGTTGTTATCTATAATTTCTATATGCAAACATGAAAAATCTGACAATGAACACTTATTATCGTTTGATCCGAAATGGCTCGCAACATGTGAAACTGGATTTACGTCGCAATTTCTTTTATCAAATCTATGTTTATTCAATCTGCATGATACATTTTGATTAGTTTGACCTACGTATTGCTTTTTACAGCCTTTACATGTAATGAGGAAAATTACATTACGCGTAGTACAGTTAACATCATTGTGTAAATCAAAAGAACGACCTGTTATGCTGCTTTTAAATTGTGAACCTACAATTATATTGTTACAATGTGAACATCTACTTCGTAAACATTGGCTAGATAAAACTAGAAATGTGTCCATAGGACACGGATGCCCCCACACGCCACTGTTCTGTCAATCTTATGACTCTAGGTCAAATATTTTTTGGACTTAATTCATGTGCCACAAGTTGAAAACTAAAAATCAACAAAGGGCCATAATTCTGTTAAATTTGGTCACAGCAAAAATTCCTTCCTTTACTACCATCTACACATTAAGGTTGTTCATCCCTGGAAGTTTAAGCAAAATCTGCCATCAGGTTTAAGAGGAGTTGCATTCACAAAATTTCTACATAGTATATAGTGAAAAAATCAACAAAGGACCATAATTCTGTTAAATTTGGTTGCAGCAAAAATTCCTTCCTTTCATACCATCTACCCATTAAGGTTGTTCATCCCTGAAAGTTTAAGCAAAATCTGCCATCAGGTTTAAGAGGAGTTGCGTTCACAAAATTTCTAAATAGTATATAGTGAACAAAATCAACAAAGGGCCATAATTCTGTTAAATTCGGTCGCAACAAAAATTCCTTCCTTTACTACCATCTACACATTAAGGTTGTTCATCACTGGAAGTTTAAGCAAAATCTGCCATCCGGTTTAAGAGGAGTTGCGTTCACAAAATTTCTACATAGTATATAGTGAAAAAATCAACAAAGGGCCATAATTCTGTTAAATTTGGTCGCAGCAAAAATTCCTTCCTTTACTACCATCTACACATTAAGGTTGTTCATCCCTAGAAGTTTAAGCAAAATCTGCCATCCGGTTTAAGAGGAGTTGCGTTCACAAAATTTCTACATAGTATATAGTGAAAAAATCAACAAAGGGCCATAATTCTGTTAAATTTGGTCGCAGCAAAAATTCCTTCCTTTACTACCATCTACACATTAAGGTTGTTCATCCCTGGAAGTTTAAGCAAAATCTGCCATCCGGTTTAAGAGGAGTTGCGTTCACAAGATTTCGGGACGTACGGACAGACGTACGGACGGACGGACAGACGGACGGACGGACACTCGGACGGACAAGTGCAACGCTATATGCTCCCACTCTGTGGGGGCATAAAAATGTGCGATCAAGTAAAGGACTTCTCATAAGATAATCTCGAATGTTTTAAGGACGTCTGTATGCTAAAATAGGTTTGAACTTGGTATGTATATTTTTTTACGCTTTCCTTATCAGACAAAAGTAATAGATCCCAATATTTATTTAAGATTTCAATAAAAATTAATTACTGAATGTTCGTGTTTGTGTGGCTTGTCTGTTTATTTTAGTTAATTAATAGAAAGAGCGCTATCTAATTTGTACCATGAGTCAATTAATGAGCATGCTCTGGAGTGCGAGTAACTAATACCTGCACTCCAATTAACGCACTGTGCATGTATACGTATACGATTTAATTCTGGCACATTGTCAACAAAAAGGTCCCCAAACTATGAAACAAGTACGTAGATAAAAATAAATATACATGTATATATATAACAAATATCTACATGCTATATAATTTGTTAAAAGGATAATGTATCATTTTAGACATTCACAGAACTGCATATTGAATGTAGTAAAATGTAATTAAATGTAAAATATTTTCATTTGTGTTAATCTTCCATTTAAACATGGTTAATATCTTCCCTGTGTCCTCATATATGTCTGAAGTGACCACAGGGACAATTGTCAAAATCCAATTACCACTGCAAATTTGTTACCAGTTCCCCAATATGTATGCCTTTTTTTGTTTTTCTAAGACAGAAAATTTATTATTTGTGGTCAGGTGCTATTACAAGATTCATTGATGTCACTTTTACTATTCTTTTCGAATTTTCCTCACACATTCATTGTACGCTTTTCTTTTCCCATAGCTTTCAATATACATGTTTATCTAAATTAACATACTTCCATACACACATATATATAATTTAAAACTGTTTTATCTTTTTTATTTAAATATTTATCCTTTTTTGTTTCAATATTTATTCTTTTTTGTTTCCATTTTTATTCTTTTTTCATCACCACAAATTTTATCGACTCGACAACTGAAACACGTGGTCTGTGTGAAAATTGCATCGTTGCTTGGCAAGGTTTTTCTTTTCGTTTTGGAACGTTTTGATTTGATCATTGCCTTCAAAAACTATTCCACTTAATGCACTACAGTTTGAATTGTTTGGAAATTGGAAATACCATGTACAATATTCGTTTATTTAGCAATATATCACAAGACTGTCGTCACAAAACAAGAACAAACAGCAAATAAACAACAACAAAAACAAAACATAAAGACAACAACTAGCAAAAACAAAATAAAAATGATGAAGTTTAATAGTTAAAATCACGTGTATTCCTCTTTTTTAAATGTTTCCTCTACTCCAGGCTTAGTTGAAGGTTGTGAATCTGAGAGTGAATTTTGTGAAAAGGAAATTTCTCTTTTGAAACTTGTTCCAAATTGTCGTTCTGAGTGTCCATTTTGGTTTTGTAATAAGGAGATTTTACTTTCAACACTTGTTTCGATTTTTCCACCTCTGCAAATGCAAAACACTATGAATGAAATTCTTTTTAGTTTATGAAATTGAAGGCGTATTGTTTGGAAATTTTTACTCGTTAACTGGAGCTAGGGGGCGTGAGGGATGTTGCATTTTTCATTTTCACTGATGTACAGACTCAATCAAACATAGTCTGCAATGTTCATGTAATTTTGTTGCTTTAAATGCTTCCTAGAAACCAACCTTTTTTCAGATTTCTATTTTAAAAACCAACTTTTAAAAAGAACAGCATATTTGCTTTCAAAAATATTATGTTGAACTTTCGCGCGAAATATGAAGATAGACAGGAAAAAATTTCATTTAATTATGTTACTTACAGCTTCCGTAAAAAGACCAAAATTCCACAATTCAACAACAGAAAGGACATGATTATAACCGCAACTCCAATGAGGACACCGCTGTTTGTGAAATCAAATTTTTCATCGGAATCTGTTAAAAATACACAATGTTTGATTATACCGTTGATTCAAAATTCATAAAATGCAAATTTTATTAAACACAATTTAAGACTTCTTTATCAATAGATTCAGAATTTGTTAATTTCATTTTATAGACAAAGATTTGCCACAATCACAAATAAATGCAGATTTTTTTTCACAAAAGTCGTTACCCTCCAGAATATTTACAAAAGCCTCTTAATATTCGATTGATAAAATATGATATGATACGATAAAATATGATATATAATGTAATATAATATAATTTTGTTTGTTTGTTTGTTTCATTTTACGCCCTTTTCCCCAACAGTATTTCAGTCATATAGGCGGGTAGTTTCCTAACCATCGTTCCTGGAGAGTTAACTGGAATAGAAGTCATCGACTCTAACCCCTCGACCAGGGAGGCGGTGGATATAATTTAATAAAATGTAATGTAATATAATGTGATATGATATAATATAATAAATTATAATTATTGACTAGTGAGTCATTGTATATGATGTGATATTCACCGGCAAATGACATATTGACCGAGGCGGTAGCCGAGCACAATATGACTTTCTGCCGGTAAATATCACATCATATTCAATGGCTCGCAAGTCAATAATTGTTTTTTTATATGAACAGGCTAAGAATTAAAAGAAATCACAAATAGCCTCGTTGAAGCGCGGGAAAAAGACGCACGTGATAGGCGTGCAACGACTACGCGAACGCTGCGCATACAAAAGTAATTCAAGTTTATACTCATCATTGTGGTGTAGACTTCAAGTATAATAGTCAAGTAATGATATTTTAATCGAGAAATATGCCATAAAGAACAAAACGCAACAAATATGTTTAATTAGCATGCGTAATTAACAGCCTACGGTTTATGGTCATTGAATATGAGTCTCAATCTATTTTTAGACTGGCAAATTCCAATTCAGCCAGTGAATATGATACTACACCCAGTAAATATGATTTTATAAAACGTTTTGTTGACTACTGTTTCGACCTATGAGATTGCAGTTATATTTAGATCATATAATAAAATATAATATAATGCAATATATAATAGAATATAATATAAACATAATGCTTAACGAACAATTCCAATGCAAAAACATGCATATTTTATCAAACCTTTGGAATTTAAATGACCTTTAGGTGGCACTGTCTCATACTTTACACAGATTAATTCTTGACCTGACCAGGTGCCATCTGTTGTGCACACTCTTTGACCTGCGCCAGAGTTGTCACTTGTATAGCCATCATGACAGATTTGTGCACAGACACTTCCAACGATAAATGGAGGTGAACATCCTAGTATACTCGAATGCCAATAGGGAGTTAATTTAGGACATTCAACAGCTGAAAAATATTTAAGCACACATATTTCTCTGGAAAGTCAGTATAATTATTATAAATGAATAGTAAAATTCTGTTGTTGTTTTTTCCAATTTCTATATAGGAAACATTTTGGCAAATGATACTTGACTGATATTTGACTTATGACCTATTCAGAGGCAGATTCTTATTTGCTGAATAGTAGGACTTAATCGCTAGTTAAGGCCTTCTTGCCAATGCTAAGGAATTTTATGCTATTTACTTTAAAGGAAAACCACTGAGATCTAAAAGTCTTAAAACATAAAAGTTGGATTTTCTTATAAAGATCACCTTGGGTTCTTCACAGAAAAAGATATGATAAAATTATCCAGAACTATACTCGCAAAAAATGTGCATCGCATTGTGTGCTATTCTTGGTCCGATTTTAGCGAAAAGCGTTGCAAGAATTTAAATAATCATTCCAGAAAACGGAGTTAGCAAAAAATCAGATATTTTCACACAAATCACTGGCCTTAGACCTACATCAAAAGGAACATTATCTCGCAAAATTATTTCAAGTTACGGCATGTCCAAAAACCTCAGTTAATTCCCTTTAAAAGCTAATGCGGAACCATATACATTGAAAATAACATATTCTTAATGAGTTGAGCAGTGTTTGAAGATTACAAACAAAATGCTTACTTTTTTCCTGGCATTTCAGATCTTCCCCTGACCAAGAGCCGTCCAATTTACAAAATCTGACGCTGCTTCCGCTCACTTTTTCGAAGCCCTTACTACAAGTTTGTTCACACACTGATCCAAAATCAAGCGGCTTTTTACAACCGGTTATTTCAGTATTAGATGTCATAATAGGGGGGCATGTAATTGCTATAAATAGATAAAGTACATTTACATAATATGCTAAAAATGATTCTGAAAGTATTTCTTTACAGTTCACGACAGTAAATTGAGATATTGTTCTATATCCAATCGCTGCTTTTAAGTTGTACTATGTGGCTATCCAATATATTTCCATATTGGATGCTGTATCATTTAAGATATCTTACAGTTCGCCAAAGTTTGTCTACCAATGAAATCGCTCTATTTTGTTTAAATTTTACTGAAGTAGTTTTCATACAGTGCTGTAACTCAACTGTATGTATTAAATACGTTAAGTGAGCCGATTTAATGGACCTCGCCTATTTACATAGTGCACTCGGTTTGAACAGGCGGGGCTAACTGTAAGTCGGTTATAGGTTATATACAGAGTTTTAAGAAACTAATTTTCTTGCTTCACTTCGTTCGCTCGAAAATTAATTTCTTAAAACTCTGTATATAAACTATAACCTATATTGATCAATAAATTATTGTTTGATTTCATTTAAAAGATAAAAAAGTAATGTTTTTTATTTGCTTCGATCACACATAAATGCAGATATTTTTTCACAAAATGTTTGTAACATCCATTATTGTTATTCAGTGTTCGAAATTGAGTGGGTTTGACATTTCCGTGTAACGTCAACGATAGAAGCCGTTTACAACTAATTTGGCTGAACAGATTTTACTAACGTCTTGCGAAAGACACATTTTGCAATTCTTCCATATAATTTAGAAATAGAATAAACAGGTTATTAAACATTGAGCGAGTATAATACGGGAATACACAGCTAGACTCATCTTGTGGCCTTTTATGGTTCTTCCAGCTACCGAAAATTATCTCGTATAGAACAGTTTGTTTTTAGATAACCTACACATATTAAAGTGACATTATGCCCATCCGAGGGTATATAGTGAGTGAACATGTGAAGATAAAAATAAGTTTTTATTTTGACATAATTCATTTTAATTTACTAATTAAGTTTGCATAAACAATAAATAATGCACAGATTTAAACGAAATTTCTGTATTTATCCATAAGAATATACCTATAACGCTTAGTCTGTAAAAAGAGTGGGGCAGTCTTTTTAAATTATAGGCAGATTTATGATTTTATCCTAAATATTTTCTAATATCAACTGTTGGTCAAACACCATTTTAACAGTCAATCATTTGAAATATAAAGTAAATTCAGCTCAACTTGACTATGAAATTATGAGCATAATGTCACTTTAAATTATGTGAAAGTATCAAATGCTCGTAAAGGATTGGTCTAGAAATGGCATGAAAATTCATTGTTTTAGGAAACAAAATTACTTTACGACAATATGTGAAATAAAGTGCAAACTGTCATTGGCAGTTTATTAATATGCATTGTATTTTATAATTTCAAGGACATACGATTGCATGCCAGATTGTCAGCTTTCCACATCGTCTTATTGTTTTCGTCAAGGTCACATTCTATGGTTCCCACTTTTGTGTTGGAGCTGAATTGGTACCCGGTGTCGCATGCAATATTACATTTTGCTCTATAATAATTCGCGCATTGGCCTGATACAATATAACCTCGTTTTGGAAGAGGGACGTCTCCACATTGCCGTACTGAAAATCAGAGAAGGCTAAACATATACTTTTGTTTTCATTCTTTTGAATAATAAGCGTCATTAGGAATTTCAATGCCAAGTCCACTATTGCAAAAACATGTTTATAGATGTAAGAACTAAGAAGAAAGAATAAACTAATACATTTGATTAATAACGTGTTTTGAACGTAGATTAATTGAACACGAGTATGACCATTAAAATGTTGTTAGCTTTCTGTTTTTGTCAGTACTCAATCTCATTAAGACATTTAACGGCGTGAAAGGACCTGTCCACATGGAGTACAGTGTACCTCAAGGGTCTGTCCTGGGACCCAAGAGCTATGTGATGTATACGAAACCTGTCGGAGAAATCTGCCGTAAACATGATCTTAACAACCATTTCTTCGCAGATGACTCACAACTCTATCTATCCTTCAAACCAGTGACTAATATTTCAATTCAGGAGAATATAAACCGTATTGAAAGATGTCTTGAAGATATTGTAAGTTGGATGAATGCCAACATGCTGAAGCTAAACGGCGACAAAACAGAGTTGATCATCTTCTCATCTGAACATAACGCACAACCTGTTTCAGATGTTACAGTAACAGTCGACGGTTCGAAAATTAGCCAATCATCTAGTGTGCGCAATCTTGGTGCATTTCTTGACTCGAACATGAGGATGGAACAACATGTAAATAATGTCTGTAGGAACTGTTATGCACAATTAAGACAAATCGGTCACATCAGACCCTATCTTACTGTTAAAGCAACCAAATCTCTAGTAAATTCACTTGTTACTTCTAGGTTAGACTACTGTAATGCACTGTTATATGGAGTCTCTAAGCAGTCAATGACCAAGTTACAACATGTTCAAAATACAGCAGCTAGAATTGTGACCAAAACACTCAAATATGACCACATAACACCTATCTTACGTAACCTTCACTGGCTTCCGGTAGAGTATCGGGTCGAATATAAAATTTTGACTTATACATATAAATCCCTCATCGATCAATCACCAGCCTATATAAAAGACATGATAGACGTGTACATCCCAGTCAGAAATCTGAGGTCCCAGAATAACTCAATGACATTAGTTGTGCTTAAATCTCGGACAGTACGATATGGTGACAGGCGCTTCCAGACAGCCGCAGCGAAATTATGGAACTCGTTACCACCTGACATTAGAGACTGTAATACCTTGCCATGTTTTAAGAGAGCTCTCAAAACACATTATTTCATAAAGTTCTATGGACGTTAGTTCATAAATCATCATACATGTACTACTTTTGCTATATTATCAGTGTTAATTGTTATTGAGCCTTGATTTTAAACTAAATGTGTCTGTATTTCTTACCATCCTTACTGGTTTTAGAGTATCATTATTGTTTAATAGGTTTACTTAATTAATGTTGTACATTATGTCAATAATATATATATATATATATATATATATATATATATATATATATATATATATATATATATATACACATTTATATATATATATATATATATATATATATATATATATATATAATATGATTATGTTTTATCGGATTTATGTAAAGCACTCTTGAACATTTATTATTTATGAAAAGAGTGCTATAGAAATGTGGTATATAATAATAATAATAATAAAAAATCACACAAGTTATTGGCCTGGATCTACATGAAATGAAAAGAGATTTTCGCAAAATTATTTCAAGTCACGGTTTGTCCAAAAGCCTCAGTGAATTCTCTTTTAAATCTTATGCGGAACCATATGCATTGAAAAAAACATATTCTTAATATGTTGAGCAGTGTTTGAAAATTACAAACAAAGTGCTTACTTTTTTCCTGGCATTTTAGATCTTCCCCTGACCAAGAGCCGTCCAATTTACAAGATCTGATGTTGCTTCCGCTCACTTTTTCGAAGCCCTTACTACAAGTTTGTTCACACACTGATCCAAATTCAAGCGGCTTTTTACAACCGGTTATTTCAGTATTAGATGTCATAATAGGGGGGCATGTAATTGCTATAAATATATAAAGTACATTTACATAATATGCTAAAATGATTCTATAGTATTTCTTCTAACAGTTCACGACAGTAAATTGAGATATTGTTCTATATCCAATCGCTGCTTTTAAGTTGTACTATGTGGCTATCCAATATATTTCCATATTGGACGCTGTATCATTAAAGATAACCTACAGTTCGCCAAAGTTTGTCTACCAATGAAATCGCTCTATTTTGTTTAAATTTTGCTGAAGTATTTTCCATACAGTGCTGTAACTCAAAACTGTATGTATTAAATACGTTAAGTGAGCCGATTTAATGGACCTCGCCTATTGACATAGTGCACTCG
Organism: Ruditapes philippinarum; assembly: GCF_026571515.1. NCBI lineage: Eukaryota > Metazoa > Mollusca > Bivalvia > Venerida > Veneridae > Ruditapes > Ruditapes philippinarum. Next base: position 42,305 of record NW_026863876.1, on the reverse strand, counting down.
GTTTGAATAGGCGGGGCTAACTGTAAGTCGGTTATGGGTTATATACAGAGTTTTAAGAAACTAATTTTCTTGCTTCACTTCGTTCGCTCGAAAATTAATTTCTTAAAACTCTGTATATAACCTATAACCTATATTGATCAATAAATTATTGTTTGATTTCATTTAAAAGATAAAAAAGTAATGTTTTTTATTTGCTTCGATCACATATAAATGCAGATATTTTTTCACAAAATGATTGTACCACCCATTATTCTTATTCAGTGTTCGAAATTAAGTGTGTTTGACATTTCCATGTAACGTCAACGATAGAAGCCGTTTACAACTAATTTGGCTGAACAGATTTTACTAACGTCTTGCGAAAGACACATTTTGCAATTCTTCAATGTAATTTAGATATAGAATAAACAGGTTATTAAACATTGAGCGAGTATAATACGGGAATACACAGCTAGACTCATCTTGTGGCCTTTCATGGTTCTTCCAGCTACCGAAAACTATCTCGTATAGTACAGTTTGTTTTTAGATAACCTACACATATTAAAGTGACATTATGCCCATCCGAGGGTATATAGTGAGTGAACAGGTGAAGATAAAAATAAGTTTTTATTTTGCCATAATTCATTTAAATTTACTAATTAAGTTCGCATAAACAATAAATAATGCACATATTCAAACAAAATTTCTGTATTTATCCATAAGAATATACCTATAACGCTTAGTTTGTAAAAAGAGTGGGGCAGTCTTCTTAAATTATAGGCAGATTTATAATTTTATCCTAAAATTTTTCTGATATCAACTGTTGGTCAAACACCATTTTAACAGTCAATCATTTGAAATATAAAGTCAATTCAGCTCATTGCAACTTGACTATGAAATTATGAGCATAATGTCACTTTAAATTATGTGAAAGTATCAAATGCTCATAAAGGATTGGTCTAGAAATGGCATGAAAATTCATTGTTTTAGGAAACAAAATTACTTTACGACAACATGTGAAATAAAGTGCAAACTGTCATTGGCAGTTTATTAATATGCATTGTATTTTATAATTTCAAGGACATACGAATGCATGCCAGATTGTCAGCTTTCCACACCGCCTTATTGTTTTCGTCAAGGTCACATTCTAAGGTTACCACTTTTGTGTTGGAGCTGAATTGGTACCCGGTGTCGCATGCAATATTACATTTTGCTCCATAATAATTCGCGCATTGGCCTGATACAATATAACCTCGTTTTGGAAGAGGGACGTCTCCGCATTGCCGTACTGAAAATCAGAGAAGGCTAAACATATACTTTTGTTTTCATTCTTTTGAATAATAAGCGTCATTAGGAATTTCTATGCCAAGTCCACTATCGCAAAAACATGTTTGAAGATGTATGAAGAAAGAATAAACAAATACATTTGATTAATAACGTGTTTTGAACGTAGATTAATTGAAAATGAGTATGACCATTAAAATGTTGTTAGCTTTCTGTTTTTGTCAGTACTCAATCTCATTAAGACATTTAACGGAGTGATAGGAGCTGTCCAAAGCTGATTGAACATATCGAATCCCATACCCTGTATTTGCTGGCAAAATGTTTCTGCTATGTATCATTCCCTTACAAATAATCATAAATAGATTACAAATAATCATAAATAATCATTCCTCAAAACGAAGTGAGTGAAAAATCACTCAAGTTATTGGCCTGGATCTACATGACATGAAAAGATACTTTCGCAAAATTATTTTAAGTCACGGTTTGGTCCAAAAGCCTCAGTGAATTCCCTATTAAATCTAATGCGGAACCATATGCATTGAAAAAAACATATTCTTAATGAGTTGAGCAGTGTTTGAAAATTACATACAAAGTGCTTACTTTTTTCCTGGCATTTTAGATCTTCCCCTGACCAAGAGCCGTCCGATTTACAAAATCTGAAGCTGCTTCCGCTCACTTTTTCATAGCCTTTACTACAAGTTTGTTCACACACTGATCCAAAATCAAGTGGCTTTTTACAACCGGTTATTTCAGTATTAGATGTGATAATAAGGGGGCATGTAATTGCTATAAATAGATAAAGTAGAATTACATAATATGATAAAAATCATTTTGAAAGTATTCCTTTTAACAGTTCACGACAGTAAATTGAGATATTGTGCGATATCCAATCGCTGCTTTTAAGTTGTACTATATGGCCATCCAATATATTTCCATATCGGATGCTGTATCATTTAAGATATCTTGATCAATAAATTATTGTTTGATTTCATTTAAAAGATATAAAAGTATTGTTTTTTTATTTTCTTCGATCACATATTAATGCAGATATTTTTTTTCACAAATGTTTGTACCATCCATTATTCTTATTCAGTGTTCGAAATTTGAGCGGGTTTGACATTTCCATTTAACGTCAACGATAGAAGCCGTTTAAATAATAATAATAATAATAATAATAATAATAAAAATAATAATAAAAAAATAAATAAATAATTAAAAAAGAAGCTGTTAACAACTAATTTGTCTGGATAAATTTTACTTACGTCTTGCGAAAGACACATTTTGCAATTCCTCAATATAATTTAGATATAGAATAAACAGGTTATTAAAAATTGAGCGAGTTAAATACGGGAATACACAGCTAGACTCACCTTGTGGTCTTTTATGTTTTTTTCCAGCTGCCTGATCGTTTGTAAGTGAATGATATCTAGAAGAAACATTTTGGTCAGGGACGTACAGCGGAGCCTGATTGAAATTGTTTTTACACGAACAAAGCTCACTGTTTACACAATTTCTGTCAGTACTCAATGTCATTAAGACACTTAATGGAGTGAAAGAAGCTGTCCACAGCTGATTGAACATATCGAATCTCATACCCTGTATTTGCTGACCAAATGTTTCTTCTAGGTATCATTCCCTTACAGAAGATCGCATCCTGGTCACGGCACCAAAACGACCATTGTCGTATAGTGGATGATTAAGAAACGCAAAACTGACTTTTACATTTTAATACTATAAGTGTATATAACTGATGTGGCCAACTCCCAAATTTGAACTCCCTAGACTTGGCTTTTAGACCAGTATTTATCATGACAACTCAACACGTAAACTGTCAACATTAATATAGATTCTCATTCTAATTGATATACATGCACGCGTTTTGAGTTGTATGTAGAACTGTTATCGATCATTCTTGACATGTGAACTTTGTACACCTTCATATACATGAATTGCGGAATTAAATAAAAGCCTAAATGTATATCTATATGTCGACTTGTCAATAATATGATGCGCAAACAACATTTATCTCAACTATACAACATTACGAAACATTTAATAATGTAGCACACTACTTCATTATATTTTTTAGATTTCTAATAATACTTCTACTGATGTTTTGACGTCCTCTCTAAGTTTACACAAGTGTATATCAACCCGTATACAAAAATATTCTATATTATGCATGTGTAACTATTTGAAACAAAACCGGTCAAGTAAGAAAAAAGATACCTTAAACATCCAATGCATTAATACAACACTGACACGGACGCTCTGCCCACTGCGCTAACAAGGCACATGAAAATATGACGTTTTACTTTCTGTTTTAATCATAAGGCTTCAATTTGCTTTACCATTATTTCGCATTGTTATTAATCTTTGTAATGTAAACAAAGGCTCATGTAATTATCCTTGGACAGTATATAATTTTCATAATAATCTTTCAAGTTTATCCTTATTCTCTTATATCATAATATTAAAGAATTTTTACAGCATTACTCACCAAAGCAGAGAGATACGTCAGCATTCCAATGTCCATCAGCTTTGCATTCTATATCAGTTAGATTACCACCATATAGGAAGCCATCCGGGCATTGAATCTTACAAACCTTTCCAACTGGCGAAACATGTGTCAGACACTCTTTTGGTGAAATAGTGGTAAATTTGTTGTGTCTCTTCAATGGCTTACACGTAACACTGTTTTCTTGTTCTAGTTTTTTAACGGATAGAAGATGTCTCGTAAGGAATATTTATAAACGAAATAATAAAGTAGATAATAAATAAGTAAATAATAATATAGACAGTCTGGTAAATAGTGAAGAAGATAATAAATGAGTGAATAATAATATAGGCAGTAGGTGAAAGATCATAAATGAGTCCTAAACAGAAACTTTACAGGTCACTTAGGATGGCAAAATTGAAAATGTGGAATATGAACATGTTAAATATCGGTTTCAAGCAATTATTCCTCTTGTGCACGTAATCATTAATAAAATTAACTAAACGACATGTAAGTTAAGTATGATCCTTCATCTGAAAATCACCTTAATAGAAATATTATGTTCATGTACATCCCATTAAATGTTAATTTAAACACATGGTTGCGTTGTCATTTAGCAATGACCCTGGCATCAACAAATTTGTTTATACATTTGTTAGAAATACGCATAAAAGTCAAATGAACAACAAACTAATATCCAACAAAACAAATGCAAATTAACAAACACAATGCATATTTAACACCACAAAAGTGCATTTTCCGTAACTATCTATTTGGCAAAAATTGTACAGCTTAATTATTTCCATGACATTTATGTGACCAAATATTTGCTACGTTTCACTTAAGATTGGTGTAAATACTGCAGTCATATATAGTTACTGTTTGTTTTCAGATCATTGTCGTCTTTACAAAAACATTCAAAAACCAGTCTGTTTGGGAGTAGTTATTTGAAAATATCTTACTCTTTAATGAGCATATTATAACTTTTAAGGCCCTTTATGCCCAAGAAATTATCTCAAAATGTTGTATTTGTGATGTCCTGTTTTAATTTCCAAAAAGTTATTCATTGACTATCTATCTGAAACGTATTTTACTTTGTTTTCAATTTGCTATTGTTATGACAAATAGTTTCACATTCAGTGCTATTTATTTAGGTTATAAGCTTCTAACATGTTTTAAAACCATTATATTAGTTTACGAAGGAAAGAAAAAATAAATAGTCATGCTTGAAGCATAAAAATCTGGAAACAAAGTGATGCCTCGGAAGCATTTATCACAACAAAATTACTTGCAGACTCGGTTTGATTGAGTCTGTTCATGAAAGATAATGAATAAGTGCAACATCCCTCACGCCCCCTGACTCCGGCTTGAGCGGAACTCAATTCTCAACACTTAATAGTGCTGGCATCATTGATCCTGAAGGACCAGAAAAATATAACAACACTGAGATGCGCCTTTAACATATAATGGTCCTTCTCGTATGTTGTCTTTATCCCCTTAAATACGAAGAATAAGACCATTATTTTACCACTTGCAAAAAATATACTTATTATAAATAGAAAGCTGATGAGTGACTTTATGTCTATCCTGTGTGTAGGCAAATGTCAAATTAGTTTAAAATTTACGTTTAGCCATCAGACGCGATCACTGTATTTGTTGCAAATCCAAATAATTAAATGTGTATGTGTTATTGCGCTGACAAGATCTTTTTTTCTGGTCACTATAATCAAACTCCTCGCGGCGGTTATTTCCCTTATAAGTACACTACGCCAAAGAATTAAGGGGAGATCACTGCGTGGACATTGCACTATAATATCAAATATTGAAAGCTTAGACAATTTGTTTTACTTGAAGTAGTTGTGTTCCGAATATAGTTGTATATTCTACTTCCGACCACATAAAAAAATTATCCACGTGACACATGAGTAATTACCAAAAATATCCCTGTGAGTTATTGACAAAAAAGGCTAGATAGTTTTTTATGTTTTAGACGGTTATTCTAATAGCCTACCATGATCATTTGTTATTATCAGTTATTTGTCAATCACCATAATAACAGTCATTGTTTTGAAATATATACCTAATTCAGCGCAATTTGAAAACGAAAGAATGAACATAAGGTTAATTTAAATAAGGTTTGGGTAAATGATACAGCATGCCTTTGTAACTTTGAAAGTTCAAAGAATATATTATTAAAACTTTGTTCTGACATAAGTGTTCCGAATGTCGTTTTCGAACACATGGTTAACGTTGGCACCCATAAGCCATATAAATAAGATGTCTGAAGAATTATGGAAACAAAAGACGTAAAAATACAATACCTTCGGCTTTTATACAAAATGAATCATCTTTCAAGGTAAAACCTGTTGGACATAGGCAAGCATGATTTCCTTTTGGTCTTGGTATACAGATGTGACTACAGCCGCCTTTATTCTTCGTGCAAGCATTTGTTTCTATATAAAAACAGTACAAAGTTGCCAATTAATGTAAATATGAAAAATGCAAGTGGACAATAATTCATTTAGACATTTAGACAATAGAAGTTTTATTTTTACCTCGACAGAAAAGTGGTATGGAAACGTAATGTGTTCGACAAGGTAGCGCTTTACACACGCATTTATCCAACATAGTGTGTTTATATGTTATATGCTTAAAGGGACATTCAGGCGAAATAATTACAAAAATATTAAAATAATCTTATGTACTCAAATCACGCTAAAATGACATTTCTTGAAGTTTCAGCATGAATTTCTGTTTAAATTCTAAATATTTTGGGTTTGAAGCGTAAATATATCTATATATTTTGACAAAATTTAGATCAAAATAGAATCACCAAATAGTTTTCTAAACAAGTCACATGACTTGAATAAATCCTTGAAGTTATAATAACAGATAATATGGATATTCTATGATTGAAACAACCCACGCGGATCATATCAAGTTAGGAAACCACCATTTTATTCTTTATATGGGGAAAGTTTTGTCCCTTTGACTGTCTAATATATTCATTTTGAGGGCATTTACAGAATAATGACTGAAAAACTCAAAACAAAGAAATGAAAATTTTGCCTGTGTCTCCCTTTAAAATGTATTAACATGATATATGCCTTATGATTTAACATATATGTAATGATTTAGAAATTTTAACATGTAGTTTACTCAAAATGCAATACTGAAATCTGATTAATTAAAATCAAACTCTGGAAAGATTATGTGTCAGTTGTATGTTTTGCCTATGCTGTTTATCATTATATCATTCTATGGAAGATTTTGTTTTTATTGAGAGTGAAAAAAATGTAACAGTTGCCGCCATGGACGAATTGCCATTATCACTGTTACAAAACAATTGCAATTTCCTGTCTCTTTCCAGTGTGGAGCGATCAACAGATTACTGTTTGCGCATAAATCATGCATAAATGGTCTGCCTTTGAAAGCCCTGTATGACATGTCATAATTTCCATGTGACTGAAGACGTTGTATATCTACAACTATTTAATTTTGTTGAACCGGGTTTTACTATTAACTTTAAAGTACTTACCTGGATACGCTGGTTTTGGTTTCAAACGAGAAATATCATTAAGTCTGGAAAATGAATCATTTCCAATGTTTGAAGACACGTCGACACCGGAAACGGAAATTGCCATGATTGATCTGAAAGTGTACATATCTTATTGTGATTTTATATATATAAAATAGACTCAAACTTTATGTCTGCAGCGATAACAACTGATAAGCCATTATTTGCAGTGGCTAAATAATTGAAACACGTTGCCCGAGAGAACCCGAGACAACTGAAAAAGGTCGTATTGATTTGAATGCGAATTTACGAGGACAACAATGGTTAATAAAGGATGCATTTTGTGTCGTTTTGGCACTAGCATACATCAAGTAACAAAGATTTTAGCATCCACAAGTGTTGCTTATAAGGTGATCATAGAATCCTTATTTGACATTGCCGTACATGAAAAGCGGCGCATGTTCTAGAAATGAAATTATGATTGTGCAAATTAACGGGAAAACATCAGGAGTACCTGAGGGTCCCGAAGACTATATCGCCTGCATATCAATAAAAATGAAATCCAAATACAGATGTATGACAGTAAACCTGTATTAAGAGACTCCCTATCTTATGTGACCTTCTTAAAAAATGTCCCGTGGAAGATCACATCACGTAAGACAGTTTTGTCTGTTTTTCTCTCACTTAGTACATTGTCACAGTGTGTTTATTTCAACAAAGCTTTACAAGTGACTTGTGTTTTCAATAAATAATATTCGTACCTGTGTTGCCAGTCAGTATAAAACAGATTGTTTGAGTAAAGGAGCATTGAAAAGTAATGTGAATTGGCATTGTAGAAAATGACTTTTCTCTCAGAGCCGTCTAATCTAGCTCGCTCAATGTTGTGAGTTCCAGCATCTCCCCAGTACATCCACTGATCTGAAACAAGATAGCATTTGTTATCCATTCCCAAGTCGTTGAAATCACTAACTTCAAGCGTACAGTGTATTATCCCTCTTTTAGTCTCTCACCACTATTTGCGAGAGTTCGGAAATTTCATGTGAGGTTTACTTTTTTATGTTTCAGTTGTCAATTTAGCTACTATTTGTTCATATGCTTGACAAAACTTGTCAATAACATACGCAAAGATATACAAAGGTCAAAATAAATACAAACACGTAACACATACTAGTATGCATATGCCGTTTAAGATAATTTGGTCTAGCCACTGTATTTATCTGGTTATAACTAGTTTGTAGAGTCATTGCCATATTTTTTTTTACATAATTCGATACTCACATACAAAATGATTCCTTAAAGAACACTCGAAAGGGTAAAATTGAAAATATTGCAAGCTCGGTTTGAAAGACGGTAGCTACCGTCTAAGCCGCACCCTTGCACCGTCTAAGCCGCCCCCTAGCACCGGATTAAAAATTTTGAAGTGTGTAACATTCGCATATTTATATACATGTGTATGCGGCGGTTATCATTTAAATTATCATTTCACTGATCCTAAACAAAGAATTTGTCATTTGATGTAGATCAATTTCAATAACTTGTGTGCATAATTTCAGGTCATTCTCTTCCTTCAGTTTTCCAAAATAAAGGCACTTAATGTCAATTTTCGAGCATTTTTCTTTATCATCTTTGTATTATTTTTCCTTGTTAATTTACTCATAGATCTTTCAAAGTTTTGTTTAAATTTTCTATTTTTAAGATCTTGCACCGCTGTCAGTAAAGTTTTGTAGAAAAAGGTTTGGAGCCTAGAGATACTTGTGCTGTTTTGTATGTTCATGAGAGATGATGGGAAGTGCAATGTGTTAACATATGCATTTACCTGCAAAATCGACTGTTAAAGCGTTCGGCCAAAGTATCCCGGATGTAATCACAGCCTTTCTATTAGTACCATCATAATTGGCGGTCTCTATTTTTGGAAATAACCCCCAGTCAGACCAGTATATTTTCCTGCAATAGAGTAATGAGGTTATATACATATTTTTGATTAGAAAACAATTTAATCGCGTAAGAAAGGATTGTTCTTTAGGCATTTTAAGTGAGGACTATTCCGATTGCAGTTTAGTGGTAAACAGTGAACAAACGAGGGATCGTAATGAACAACCGCTAGTGAGATTTAATTACCGGTCAGTGTGTTTCCGAATTTTTTCGAAGTAATTAATATGAGCCGCGTCATGACAAAACCAACATAATGGGTTTGCGACCAGCATGGATCCAGACCAGCCTGCGCATCCGCGCAGTCTGATCAGGATCCATGCTGTTCGCTATCAGTTTCTCTACTTGTTATAGGGATTGTAAGCGAACAGCATGGATCCTGATCAGACTGCGTGCGGCAAATTATGCGATCTTGGCAGTAATAGAAGAATCAAGAAGGCATGTGGACAGCTGCTGTTTTCATGCAATTATCTCATACATTAAAAAACTTTAACATCCGTCGCAGATATAGTTATCCGGAATGTCACAATAAATCAACCAATAAATGAAAAATACAAATACAGAATTACCCATTTACAGGATCAGGTACAATTGCTCTTGGCTTGTCAATGTCCTTGGTTACAATTACAGCATGATTGGAACCATCTAATTCCATTAATGCTATAAGGTGGTTCCCTGCGTCTGTATAAAAAACAAGTTTGGAAACGGGATCGACCGCCAATCCGTCAGGAATCGAACCTAAAATAACAGTTTTATGAGTAATAATAGTATTAAAAGTTATAAATCGGTTGAAATTCATTTCACACGGCGCTTTTAAAGTGCAAATAGAACAAATCTTACTTGATATGCATGAAAAAAATCGACGAAATGAATATGCCTGATAAAAATACAATTTAGTATTGCTGATAAAAATACAACACAGCGTACCAAATAAAAATACAGTACAGTGATGCTGATAAAAATACATTTACAGCGTTGCTTAAATATGCATTAATAAAAAGCGTATTTTTATGCATAAACAAAAAAAAATTAATGTTATATTTGAAGATGTAAGCAGATGGATGAGCAGATGCACGAAGTCGCTTATTAAATTCGCTTGAAAATATCTTTAGATCGTTAGATTTTAACTCAACTTAGTCACTAACATGTTACACTTACGTAAAGAACATTATGCAAGAAAAAATTCAATTTTTTGTACGAAGAGATAGCAGTGGTTCGTTTTACACACGGTTTTGAATACCGTTTGTGTTGGTTTGAGGAAACTTTGGCCGAACATTGCTTTGTTTACGTAATGAAATTTAGCTTAATACTTACTATTATCGAGACTCCTTATTATGACGTCATCATGCCCGTTAATGGACGTGCTCCTTATTTCCTTCAGCATGACGTCACTCCAGTATATTCTTTCATTAATTTCGTTATAATGTATTGCTATTGGGTTTAAAATTCTCTTGACAGCGATAGTATAGATTGTGTTAGTTTTAGACGAGACTCCATATAGTCCTTTATTGTGGGTGTCAGTAATCAGTATAATAGATTCGTCAAAACATTGGTTTCCTGGGGAAAAAAGACAGTATAAGGCCATTTATAAATGTTTATTATCTACTTATAAATAAAATATTTAGAACTTTTGATGAAATATTGATGAAATAAAATGCATATTTTTATTTCCTTAATTTCCAGTGTAAAATATCACTGCCATTTCATAATTTCCGTATTTTCACTAGTCTCTTGCCGGACTACTTTCTTCTAATTTCATATCAATGAAGAAAAAGAAAGTGAATCAGCTATAATGACTTTTTGATCATCAAAGCAAACATTTTCATTTTATAAAAAAAACAGAAATTATATAAAATAAACAGAAAATCTCATGATATGAAAATGATCAGACGTTTATTTTGTATCATTCGATTAAAATAAATATTCTCAGTACAATATAGATATTTTTAGAAAGTACAAAAGATTGTGCAGTCATAATCTCATGACGTAAGTTCTCTTATCGCATGGTCTGGAACCATTTTAAAACTGTATTGATCTTTAACATTACAGTTTTTTCCTTGATTCATTTAGGAAAAAACTCGACTGTTATATTGGTCGAGTTTTTTTCGCACCTTGTATATATCAATGCAGTTCTTTTTCATAGAGGCTCCAATGGGACAGTGGTAACGACCATTCCCAGTAGCAAAACAAATATAAAAAAATGGAATCAATACAATAAAATAAAATAAATATATAAATACAATGAAAAATATAAACAAAGATAATTAATGAAATGAAATTTACTCTCATTTAATCAAAAGGTACATCTGCTGAATGAATTATTTTCACTGAAAAAAGCTCTTTAATCTTGACAGTTTATTGCAATATCCAAGCTACACAAGGAAGTTCTATTTATTCAACGCGATTGTAGCGATAAGTAATAGTTAAAGTATATGAAACTCGTTATATCCTCGTTACTAACTCGTTTCATGTACTATAACTATTACTTATCGCTACAATCGCGTTGAATAAATAGAACTACCTTGTGTAGCTTGGATATTGCAGTATTCTATCCATATTGAAAGGAAGATGTAACATTAAATTTCTTTTTGTTGAATCAAAGAATAAAACTAACAAGGTTTTGTTTCGTTTGATGAAGTAGAAATTGGATACATTTTTATTTTGAAATTTAGAAAATTATAGTAGAACTATTCAGTATTCAGTCGCGAGAAGTATTCATTCATGATGTAACATATGTTCCAAATTTTCTATTTTCCAACAGGAAGCCACAAGAACCTAAACAATTATCAAATATTGGTGATGTTTTCAGAATCTGTTATTCTGTGTGGATGAAATTATGTCACCATGTAACGTTACTCTTTTTCTTATTAACTAATGTTTATTCTTTGAGTACGTTACAAATTATCAATCCGCTCAAAAAAATAAATATAACAATTTTTTTACAAATTTTAAATTGTTCTCCACATATCTTGCTCCTTTTTAGCTTGACAGTTCTCTCAGAGCTTTGATTTAAATAGTCATTTAAAAGGTACATTTAGCTGTCTTTTTATTTATTCCTAAGAGCACCAAAATGAAAAAACACCCTTCCTGACCGACATTTCATAATGCCTAGTCTAATACTCTAATAATTAATAGAATTACATTTATGGATACTTAAGGTTTATTTATAAATAGTATCGACGTTTTGATTTGTTTATATAATTCTATCCGTTTTTACGACAACAAGTTATACTTCCTGGAATGAAATTTCAAAACATGAAAATTTCAATCAAAACAATAACAACACCAACAGCAACAAGAAAATATACACAAACAGTTTAAACTAATTCTTTATAAGCTATTAAGCAAACGTTAAAAATGTGAAATATAACGACATTGTAATTTTATACGTTTTTTTTTTGTTCAAACATATTGAATTTCATGAATACAAATTAATATTACGCGTTTTATATTTGAAAGTTTTTCTTTCCGAACGTTGACACTCTCTTTACTTTCTTTTTCAATATCGGCCGTTTCGTTCTATTGAAAACCTCCACTGAGGTTTTTTTTTGACATGATTGGACTGAAAATACTTTTTCCAGATAAACGTACAATTTGATGTAGGTTTATACCACAAATCTTTGTGCAAAATTTCAGATCATTCGCCCTATTCGTTTTTCAGGAATAATTATTCTAATTGTAAAAAAATGACCCAAAATGAAAAGCGTTTAAACGTTTTTCACTCAAATCGGGCTAAGAAAAGCATAAAAATACGATTTTCAATTTATTTCAAAGCATTTTTCTTATCTAACTTTGCATATATTTCTGTTTAAAGTACCCCAGCTCATTTTTATAAGAAATTCATTTGTTATGTTTTTAGGCTTTCAAACCTCAGTGGAGTCCCTTTAATGTATAAGTCTTTAGAAAAAAAGAATGAACATGAAAACGACAAAAACTATTAATGCGTTTTTTATGAGAGTCTAAAATATTTACCTTTCAGTAGAAATGTAAATCCAATGGTAAAAATAAAATAGAATATACGATCCATACTGCATTAAATTCTCAACTTGTAAATTCGGTTTCTTAGATTTTTAGTTTTTAGTTTAAACAATATTTTATTTATAATCCACACAAGTACATAAAATAAATTTTACGGATTGATTAGGAAGCTTGTAAAGCTTTTTTGAAAACTCTCTCCGTAATCAGTATTTATCAAATTTCAAATAAAGATATAGATTTTAAGTATGGTATAATTACGTATATTATTATATCAAACATATATTTAGACGTGTTATAAAATTTTAAAGGAGTGTTTCATTCCCAAACTGTTTGAAATATTATTTACAATTTTATACACGTGATCTGTATGGAGTGACGGGTAGATATTTATATCTTTAAATAGAACGCACTATTGCGCGTGTCTAAAAAAAGCATTTACAAAAATAAATATATTCCGTCACCAGTCGATGATTGTTCCATATTATCAATGTCTAAAGCTATTCCATTGTTTAGATATTCCATTCTTCTTAATTATAGTAATAAGAAAGAACTTCTGCATGTGTTAACTTTCAGTTGTAAATAGTTACAACATTTTTTGTTTTTGTTGTTTTTACACTCAAGGGATCCCAGTTTTATACTTTAATGTTTAACTCTCATGGGATCTTGGTCTTACACTTTTAACATGTTTTGTTATTGTTTTACTCTCAAGGGATTTTGGTCTTATACTCTAAATATGTTTTGTTATTGTTTTACTCTCAAGGGATCTTTGTTTTATACTTATAACATTTTTTGTTATTGTTTTACTCTCAAGGGATCATTGTATTATACTTTAAACATGTTTTGTTATTGTTTTACTCTCATGGGATCTTGGTCTTACACTTTTAACATGTTTTGTTATTGTTTAACTCTCAAGAAATTTTGGTCTTATACTCTTAATATGTTTTGTTATTGTTTTACTCTCAAGGGATCTTTGTTTTATACTTATAACATGTTTCGTTATTGTTTTACTCTCAAGGGATCTTTGTATTATACTTGTAACATGTTTTGTTATTGTTCTACTCTCATGGGATTTTGGTCTTATACTCTAAATATGTTTTGTTATTGTTTTACTCTGAAGGGATCTTTGTTTTATACTTGTAACATGTTTTGTTGTTGTTTTACTCTCATGGGATCTTGGTCTTATACTTAAAACATGTTTTGTAATTGTTTTACTCTCAAGGGATCTTGGTCTTATACTTAAAACATGTCTTGTTATTGTTTTACTGTTTTACTCTCATGGGATTTTGGTCTTATGCTCTAAATATGTATTGTTCTTGTTTTACTCTCAAGGGATCTTGGTATTATACTTTAAACATGTTTTGTTACTGTTTTACTCTCATTGGATTTTGGTCTTATTCTTAAAACATGTTTTGTTATTGTTTTACTCTCAAGGGATCTCGGTCTTATACTCTAAACATGTTTTGTTATTGTTTTACTCTAAAGAGATCTCGGTCTTATACTGTAAGCAAGTTTTATTATTGTTTAACTCTCATGGAATCTTGGTCTTATACCCTAAACATGTTTTGGTGTTGTTTTACTCTCAAGGGATCTTTGTATTATACTTTAAACATGTTTTGTTATTGATTTACTTTCAAGGAATCTTGGTCTTATACTCTAAACATGTTTTGTTATTGTTTTACTTGCAATGAATCTTGGTCTTATACTTTAAACATGTATTTTGTTGTTTTACTTTCAAGGGATGTTGAATTATAGTTTTAACAATATTTATGTTTCTTGCTTTGGCTCTCAAGGGATCTCGATCGTACATTGTATAAATAATTTCGGTCATGCAACATTCACTCTTATACAGGTTTTTTTCCCAAAATTCTAACACTAATTTTCTTAATTAAAGGCTGAGGAGATTTAGTTTTATTCACTTTAAACTTAAATCTATGCATTCAATCTCTTCAAGAAAATTTATTCTTGATAAAACTTTAGCGTTTTCAATATTTGTCATTTCTGATATTTAAGTTAATTAACAATACATTATAAGACATGATTTATTTCTTAAATGGCATTAAATTATGACTGTATAGAAGTCGGACTTTTTCATTTTTTGTTCTGTATATAATAGAAAATTTAACAATACATTGTAATAGAACGGTAATGTATTGATAACTAATAATAACACGTTTGAAATAAATAGCTGGGTTCCCAACAACTCAATATGATTGATACTTTGCCAAGTTTAAATCATCGTGAATAAATATGTAGTTTATAATCCTCTGTTTACTGATCATATACATCACAGAGTGTGTTTAATTAGCGAAACAAATATTTTACAATACTATTTTGATTCATGATAGGTAAAATACAATAACAACAAATGCATGTTTAAGATAAGTAGGTGGGTTCCCAGCAACTAAAATACTATATATCAGAATGTGTTTATTACAAGCGATTTCTTTAATACTTTTAAAATTGATACATGATATATATACTGTCATCTTATATTAAATATCTGTACTGCCATCTTATATTAGATATACGAACTGTCATCTAATTATAGATATCCGTACTGTCATCTTATATTAGTAACACGTACTGTCATCTTATATTAGTAACACGTACTGCCATCTTATATTAGTAACACGTACTGTCATCTTATATTAGATATCCTTACTGTCATTTTATATAAGATATCCGAACTGGTATTTTTTACAAAAGATATCCGTACTGTCATTACATTTACATTAGATATTCGTACTTTCATCTTATATTAGATATCCGTACTGTCATCTTATATTAGATATCCGTACTGTCATCTTATATTAGTAACACGTACTGTCATCTTATATCAGATATCCGTACTGTCATATTATATTAGATATCCGTACTGTCATCTTATATTATTAGTAACAAGTACTGTCATCTTATATCAGATATCCGTACTGTCATCTTATATTAGAAATCCGTACTGTCATCTTATATTAGATATCCGTACTGTCATCTTATATCTTGTAAGCGTACTGCCATCTTACTTATATTAGAAACACCTTCTGTCATCTTATATTAGATATCCGTACTGCCATCTTATATTAGATATCCGAACTGGTATTTTTTACAAAAGATATCCGTACTGTCATTTTACATTAGATATTCGTACTGTAATCTTATATTAGATATCCGTACTATCATTTTATATTAGATATCCTTATTATCATCTTATATAAGATATATAAGATGTCAGTGCTGTCATTTTATGTAAGATGTCCCTACAGTCATCTTATATAAGATAATCGTTTTTCATCTTGTATTAGATGTCTGTACTGTCGTCATGTATCAGATATATGTAACGTCATCTAATATTAGATATCCAAACTATCATTTTATATCAAATGTCAGTAATGTCATTTATATTATATATCTGTACTGTCATCTAATATTAGATATCCGTATTGTCATATTATATTTCCGTACTGTAAACTTATATCTTATATCCGTACGGTCATTTTACTTAAGATTTCCGAACTGTCATTTAATATTAAATATTCGTACTGTTATCTTATATCAGATATCAGTTCTGTCATTTTATGTTATATATCTGTACTGTCATCTTATATAAGATAACTGTACAGTCATTTTATATTAGATATCAGTACTGTCATTTTACATAAGGTTTCCGTACTTTCATTTTACATAAAATATTTTTACTGTCATTTTATATTATATATCCGTACTGCCATCTTTTATTAGATATATGTACTGTCATCTTATATAAGATATCCGTACTGTTATCTTATGTCCGATATCAGTACTGCCATCTTACATTAGATATCCGTACTATTAACTTATATTCTATATCCCTTCTGTCATTTTACATAAGATCCTTTATGTCATCTTATATTAAATATCCGTACTGTCATCTTATACTAGATATCTGCAATGCCATCTTATATTAGATATCTGTACCGTCTTCATATATTAGATATGTACTGTCATCCTATATTAGATATCCGAACAGTCATCTTATATTATATATTCGAACTGTCATCTTATATGATCCATTCTTCCATCATATATAAGATATCCGTACTGTCATCTTATATAAGATATCCGCACTTTCGTCTTATATGAGATATCCGTACTGTCATCTTATATTATATATCCGTACTGTCATCTTAAAGTATATATCAGTACTGTCATATTATATTTGATGTTCTAACTGTCATATGATATTAGATATCCGTACTGTCATCGTATATAAGATATCCGTACTGTTATCTTAAGTATATATCAGTACTGTCATTTTATATTCGATGTCCTAACTATCATCTGATATAAGATATCCGTACTGTCATCGTATATTAGATATCCGTACTGTCATCTTAAAGTATATATCAGTACTGTTATTTCATATTTGATGTCCTAACTGTCATCTTATATTAGATATCCGTTCTGTCATCGTATATACGATATCCGTACTGTCATTTTAAATTATATATCTGTACTGTCGTCGTTTATTAGATATCCGTACTGTCATCTTATATTAGATACCCATACTGCCATCTTATAGAAGGTATCCGTACTGGCATCTTATGTTAGATATCCATACTGTCATCTTATTTTAAATATCCGTACTGCCATCTTATATTAGATATCAGTACTGTCATCCTATATTAGATATCTGTACTGTCATCTTATATTAGATATCCGTACTGTTATCTTATATTCAATATCCGTATTGTCCTCTTATAATATATATCTGTACTGTCATCTTATATTAGATATCTGTACTGTCATCTAATATTAGATATCCGTACTGTCATCTAATATTAGATATCCGTACTGTCATCTTATTAGATAATCGTACTGTCATCTTATATTAGATATCCGTACTGTCATCTTATATTCAATATCCGTACTGTCATTTTATATTAGATATCCGTACTGTCATCTTATATTAAATATCCGTACTGTCATCTTATATTAGATATCCGTACTGTCATCTCCTTCAAGAAATAATTATTGTTGTTACTACTTTGTTCCATTGTGTATGAAGCTCGAAGCTTATATACTCACTTTCGAATTCGATGGTCACTTATTTTGAGTACATTGATAATGTACCCTAAAAATTTTGCTTATATTATGTTATACCCCTGGCGTCTTTTCGTCCATCCGTCGTAGCAAATTTTATTTTCAAGATAACAACTTGATGGTGGTGCTTTGGAAGCTTATGAAGGTTCTTCAGCTATAAAGGAGGATTGCTTTTGAAGGAGGTAATACCTTATCTAATTCCCATGTCTTACAAATGATTCATCCTTACTAAAAAAACAAACAAACAAACAACATTTTTGGGCATATAACGCTCCGCCTAGCGGTGCTCTTGTTATTTTATTTAAAAGACAGCAAATGGATAAAAAAAACCTTCCTGACCGACATTAAATAATGCCTGTTATTGGCGTCCGCGCCGAAGTGCGGCGCCACTTATGGAATGAAATCAGATTTTGTGAAAGGGCGACAGCAACTTCTCGAGCCTTTTAGTCGGTCATAATAAAAGCCGATCATTCCGATCGGTATGAGGGTTCTTGATTATTCATTAAAAAATGAAATGTCGCGATATGTACAATGAATAGCGAACTCGAGAATTTTGCAATGCACACATTTTCAAATGAAATAAACCTTTTCCGTCAATAAATCGCGCTCTTCGGGGTTTTTTATTTATCATTTTGTAGTACACAGTGGGTTATTATGGTATGGTATTGTTGTACATGTATCCGAAAGCTGTAAATAGGATGATGAGTTGATGACCTAAACATTATGAAAGCCCGGAAATCTATTTATAGAGGGATGTACTCCTATCGGTAATGCCCGGTCTCTCCCGGTCTATTTTTGACCGGGAGTTACTAGTGATCGGCGAATAGTATCAGGTGTTTATTGTCCGGTCTCTCCCGGTTTTGGAGTTGATGTTTGAAATCGTTACACAACAGAACAAATATTTTACAGATAAATCAGTTTTTTTTTTCCAAAATGAATGTTTGTCACTTAGTTTGGTTACAATAATTAATAAACACAGGAAAACTTTCAAATTTATTGATTATTATTATACATAAACATACATTTCGAAAAAAAACAACAACAACAACAACAATAGCATGTTTTATTTTTTCTATATGAGATGGAAAAAATTAATATGTACAATAATTTAGAAAAAAGGTACATTTTTATGGTATTAATGTGACACTATCAACTTTGAAACATTTTATTTAATTTGTTATTCGTGTTTAGTAAAGATTCCGAGGAATTATTCAAAGTTACAAATAAGATTTTATGAATTATTCAATTGATTGATAATTTAAAAAATGATAAAGAAAAGTACAAATGTACATGTACATGGTTTAAGAATAAACAATGTTATATATTGAAAGATTAACCATAATTAACTGACTTTTCCAGTTAAGTTTTGACTTATAATCGTCGGCCAATATGACAATTGAATTCGTAAAATTTATTTTACAATTTTAATAATAAAAAAAGAGTAGTAAACGTAAAAACTCAGTATTAAAATAGCACATAAAACACAAAAAAGAAAAGATAACAATATTCATAAAATCTGTATTTTTTTTTATTAAAATAGATATTACAATTATTGTATATTAAACAATTATGCTGAACATAATCAACATGGTAATATGTCATATTTTTACTAAGTGTGAACAGATACCTTAAGAGGGGGTCTTCGCTAATAGCGAAAACATAATAAGGGACAATTACACAAGTGTAATGTTGATAATGCGTTACACATATGGATTATAAATGATTGTATACATGTATATCCGTTGCTATTAACAATTACGATCATAAAGAAATAACAAGTAATATTCTAATCTCTAGCATGCCGATCAAAGTTCATAATGAACAATGTCTTTCGTCCGTCCATTCATAAGTGGTGTACAATTCTGGTACAAACCAATTAACCATTGAACAGATTATAAGAAGAGTTTGTCATCATATGTTCATCTTCACCTGCTGCATTTCTTGCTTGGACGCCCTTTGATGCTTTGCATATATTTAGACGTGTAATGAAATTACAAACGAGTGTTTCATTGCGAAACTGTTTTATATATTATTTACAATTTTATTCGTGACGGGTAGTTATTTATATCTTTAAATAGAACAAACTATTGCGCGTGACTATAAAAAGCATTTATCAAAATAAAATATTCCGTCACCAGTCGATGATTTTCCCATATTATCAATGGGGCAGGCTTTTTTCTATGGAATCCTTTGTACAACTCATTGCATATTTACTATTTGCTAGTCTTACGTTTTTCAAGACTTTCTTAATAGTAAATCTTAGATATGAGCTTATTACATGTTTTTCAATTCATGCTTATTGTATGTATGGTTCAGTTATATAGAGTTTAGATAACTTTGATATATATAATTTTAATCTGTCACCATCATGTTTAATCACTATATACAGCAGAGAATGAAGCTTCAAATGGCCATAAATTGAACTAAGACGAAAAATCCCAATAACACGCAGTTAAAAGGAAAGTGCTATTACTTATTGTGTAACTAAAATGAACATTGTTTTACTTTTATTTACTTACTTTTCGCACAAGAACCCCACAATATGTTTTATTTAACTGTTTTTCATGTGATCAAACTTTCCTGACGATCTGTTGTCATATTTACTTTAGAAGACCGTGGACTGTTGTTAAAGTTACTCAAATTTCGGAGACATCGAAATTATTCTTGATAAAACTATTACGTTTACAATATTCGGCATTTCTGAAATGTTAGTTTATTAGCAATACATTAAAATACATGTAGATTGTTTATCTCTTTAATGGCATCAAAATATGTTATGAAACATATTGTTTCCTTTTTTGTTAAGTATGTTAAAGAACATTTAACCATTAATCATATAGAGGTAAACCTTTGCGATGCAAATATACTACAGTTATGTATTGACAAGACTACTGTATGTTATAATAAGTAACTGGGTTCCCAACAACTCTTTATTATTGATACTTTGCCAAGTGTTAGATCATCATTAATATATAGTTTGTAATCATTTGTTAATTGATTATGTACAGTGTGTTTAAATAGCGAAACAAATATTTTACAATACTATATTGATTCATGATAGGTAAACTACAATAACAACAAATGCATGTTAAAGATAAGTGGGTGGGTTCCCGGCAACCAAAATTTTAATAGTTTGATACTATATCTCAGAATGTGTTTATAATTAGCGAATTCTTTAATTCTTTTTAAAATTGATATTAGATAAATTAGATAGCTGTACTGTCATGAAATAGAAAATATCCGTACTCAAATGTAATATTAGATCTGTACTGTACTTTCATATTAAAAATCCGCACTGTCATTTTATATAATATATTCGTACTATCATCTTATGTTAGATATCCGTACTGTCAACTTATATTAGATATCCGTACTGTCATCTTATGTGAGATATCCGTACTGTCAACTTATATACTAGGACGAAAAAGAAACGCCGGGTACATAAAATATGCAACACATATTTTATTGCTTGGCCTAAAATAATGAAAATCGGTCAGATTTATATAATGCCCCATGTCGCCAGAGTTTGCCAGCAATTTCTTGCCAACAGTAACATACACCCATCGATTGGCCAGCAATCAGTCCAGATTTGTCCCCAATTGAACATTTGTGGGACGAACTGGATAGGAGGGTAAGGAGACGTCCAAATGCCCCCACTAATCATGTCCAGCTCACACATGCCTTGCATGAAGAATGGAATAACATCCCCATGGCCATGATTAACACCCTGGTGAATTCCATGCATAGACGGATCAGGGCTGCCACAGCTGCGCATGGAGGACACACAAGATACTGATATGTCCGGCCGTGTTTCGCAAAACAAGAAGGGTCATCGTTAAATGGGGGTATTTTTTCACATAATCAGCATCGGAAATCGATTGAAACTTCAACAGCTGGTTCCATACAGGTGACATTTCATACAAAAATGAATATAATAATCCAATAATACAATTTATCCCTTAAAACAATCATTATAGGTTACCCGGCGTTTCTTTTTTTGTCCTAGTATATTAGATATACGTACTGTCATCTTATATTAGATATCCGTACTGTCATTTTATATTAGATATCCGTACTGTCAACTTATATTAGATATCCGTACTATCATTTTATATTATATATCCATACTGTCATTTTATATTAGATATCCTTACTGCCATCATATGATAGATACCTTATTTAATATTAGATATCCGTACTGTCATCTTATAATAGATAACTCTCATTTTATATTATATATCCGTACGGTCATCTTATAATAGATAACTCTCATTTTATTAGATATCCGTTCTGTCATTATATATTGATATGTTCATTGCTGCTATTTTTTAAGGGAAATGTTAAAACAGTGGAACTGAATCCTGTGTTTATTTCAGGCTAATGGACTTTATGTACCTGACGTTTATAATGACCGTCGTTTTCCGTTTCTGTCAAACAAATTGTTATGTGATGGAATTAAGAATAGTAAAGGCAGTGAAAAGGATCATGTATTGCACACACGTTGGACTTGGTATTAACTCCAATTACACATTTTGATGAAAAGTGATACCTGTTTGTGTTAAGGGGACATTATTAAGTTACGAAAAAAACTTTATGTCTTTCAAGAAATATTAATGTTGTTGCTACTTTTACAGAAATACATGTAGTAAAAACAAAGAGATACCGGATTCACAAGCGATATCACAAAAGTTTTACACTTCTTCCCATCATTTCAAAATTATGTTACTTTACCAAAACTGCCTCAGACAAAGTGACATAATTTCTTCCCAGTTATATTTGTAGATGTTATATTAAACATGGGTCAAATACCTTTAAATCGAGTTTCACATTTATATTGGTTGGGGATTGAGAGTACAGAGTCAGACGAAAATACGCCAGTAGAATACTGCTGTATTGTCTATAGTAAACTCTTGTTTGATGGTTTGATGAGTTGTTGGAATTTATATAGAATTTATTTTAGTTCGATTGTGTAGGAAGCTAGAATTTAATAGACACACTTTTGAATCCGTTTCTATAACCAACCGGTACTGAGCAATGAGTGTTTATTTTCTTGCTCAAGGAAACAACGACTTGCTTTGAAGGGGTTTGAACCTATGCGGCTATCGATCATTAGAATTACTTGTCCGACGCGACGAGTTATTTGAACTTATTCATGTCCTTGACTTGACTTGACTTGTACATGTATATCGCACCATAGAACACTCTTAAAGCTGCATGCCTCCACATTAGCCAAAACATTATATGAAAATTAAGGGAAGGAAAATTGTACGAAGTGTGTTAGAAAAGTAAAACTACAGCGATAAATGACTGATATTGCAGTATTTATATCAATCTTTTACTGCGTAACTAAAACAGTAAGGGCTTTCTGCATAAAGTGTCATTTGTTTGGTATTATGGAAATTTAGTGCACATTGCATATGGTATATTTCATTCTTTGTTCATTGCAAAATATTTGGGTTTTATCTTTTCCTAATTTTCATGAATATGTGCATGAATATGCTGTTTTAATTGTTCTAGCTGTTTTTGAAATAACACCTTAATAGTCTTCCTTTTAAAGGGTATCGCTTTTCTAAACATAAAGATATATCTATTTCTTTCACAAAAGTGTCAGTTTACATATAAAGAACAAATTAGATTTCAAAATCTTTTACAAATAAATAAATGGGAAAACAAATTTGTCGTCTTTTCAATTATTTGTATTCAATTTTCAAAGCCACAGACTAGTTAGTTCTATTACTTTCGATTGCTGCATTGAAAATGGAATCAAACGACGTATTAAAATATTCAATAGCTGACACAATACATCTAAGGAAATATGTATTAAGATCCATTAGTCGCTGAATTATCGCCACACTGCTAATGCATCGTCGGAGACCATGGTGCAAGTTCCATTTATGTATATTTCATAAACTGCATTTAAGCGTTGTATCATTTTGTGACTATAGTGAAATGGATAATGATATAATTCATCATATTGAAATTCAAATACATTTATTTTTTATTTTTTGGTATGTTTTGTTTTTGGTATTTGGTTTTTGCCTATGATAGAAAAGAGAATAAAAACACTTGAGGTCCACTGATGACAAAAACGCATGCCAGCAACCCCCTAAAAAAGTAGGAAAGCATTTGTCACGGAGCACATTTGTCTGACGAGGTGTGGCCGATGTGTTCGTAAACATTCATATCTTTGACAAATTGGACGTAAGACAAATGTGGGAAAATATGTGGCAAATATTTCACAAAAATGACATGAGACAAATGTGCTTTCTGGTCCCTTAAAAACATAAGACAAATGTGCTTTCTTGTCCCTTACACAACTTGATGGGAGACATTTGTTAAACAAATGTGTTTTTGGGGTAGACATTTGAGGTCCCTTTTGTCTCATATGGGACAAATGCGATCGCATCGGTCTTACCTAAGACAAATTTGCTCCGAGACAAATGTACTCCTACAAGGCACTTTAGTTCGAGAAATCTACAACGATAGTAGAGTCATGTACCAAGCAGTAAATTGCAAATAAATTTTTGGTGCCATTATTCGCCCGACCTGAGGAAAACACGCTGAACTTGAAATTTATTTGATTTTTTTTTCTACTTTGTTACTATAAATGTTTGAACATTTTTATTTTTTCACTTTTCTTCTTTGTGAATGTATATGGTATCTTCTTTATACTTTAGATCATTGTTCTTTGTTACACTCACATCATGTATGAAAATGTTAATAAGCCGAGCATCTTTATTTTAAGAGATATCTCTTCTTAGTTTAAGAATAATGCTTGAAAAAAATGTTATATTCTGGTAAGAAGCAGGGATGTTTAAAGATTTACCCTTAGAGTGTCTTTAGTCAGTCTGTCTGTCCGTTCCTAAAAAATGTTTCCCGAGATCACTGTTATAGCACTTTTCCAATAAAACATGAAATAGAGAAAAAAGTTGAAATATTAGTTATACATATTCAGAAATAAAGAATAAAATAATTTTCAAATGTAGCTAAAAGTATTATGTTTTATTTCCTATCTTAAAATATGAAAGAGTTGTTCCCCACTTTGATTGCTCCCGCGAACCGGATACTTAAGTGAGTTATTGAAAGTGGATAGGAACAAAATAGTGTTTTATCAACGTCACGATTGCGACTGATATGCTTGGATAATATAATATCGATAGCAACATTGAACTTTCAGCAATTTATATAGAATGTTTTAACATCGACAGGTTAAGAGATGTAGCGGGGCATTTGTTTTATACTATAAAGACTATATTAAAGATGGTGTTGGTGTCGTTAAAAACAATTTTAGTTTAGACTCGATCATAATTACTTCAAAACTGCTTGTGACATTTACATATGCGGAATTTATTTATGGACTGCGGACTCTCCTGCATACAATATAGTTAATGTAATTTTTTTTTATTTACATGAAACTGACATTTATTATTACAATAATCTGGGCGATGAATATTTATGCGGCGATTTTAATAGTACAGTCGGACTCAAACCAGATTTTAATAGTCATGATAAATAAATGTAAATATATTTTTTGACAATCCAGATTATATACCAGATGATAACAGTAGCAGGGCCTTTTTTGACAAAATAAAAAAAAACATCTGAAGGTCATAGACCCGTGTGGCCGACATTTACATACTATAAGGCTACAACAATTTAACATTTAATAATCATAATAACATATTTAAACATGCATACATACACACATAACATACATATATATAAGCATAAGTACAAGCACGCTCATAAAGTTGCATATACATCATCTACACACATGTATACACATACATTTTCACATATGTATAGGCACCCGATTTTTAATTACATTGATATGCGAACGATAAAGCCTCCAACATTTTATTTGTAACATAATAGACAATAAAATACACTTAAGCATCCAATTTTAACTACACTTGCCTGTGCATATACAACATAGTACAGTATAGTAAGTAGTAGTCAATATCTAGTCACAACTTGCTCGAAAACGAAAGTGGAAAGTTGGTGACCAATGGATTTTATTTCATATAGTTATAAATTCTAAATCATAAACGTAAAATGTCAATCGGACATAAAATAAATATAAATTCTTATTCCATTTCAAGTGACAACTTGAAAACAAAACTAGCAAGTTGATAGACATATTGATATACTATAATTGTACATTGACATTACATTTTACAAAGCTACGTGATAAACAATAACGGCATATAAGAGTCATAGTAAACAAAATTCACATCATTACATCTTGAAAAATCAGTTTAAGAATAGTTGTCTTTGTAAAGTTCGTTTGTTCTTTATGTAAATGCTTTTTCTACATATGTACTTAGATTTCTTATGACACGCTTACATTCTGTAATAATTAAATCAACAATTTTTTGCATATTTAATCCTCTGTTATAATACGCTGGTACAAATTGCCTTCTCAAATCATTATACAAAACACATTCTAAAGCAAAATGATATTCGTCTTCTAATTTATCGCGAAAAGTACATTTCCGTTCATTTACTGGAGTGCTAACAGGTGTAGTCAATCGGCCACTTTCAATAAAAAGTCTATGTGATGATAAGCGTAATCGTGATAAACAAACACGGAATGTTTTAACGTTTATCAAATCAAGATATGGTTGAAATAATTGGTTTAAATTTTGCTTATAAAACAAAGCTCTACTTGAGTTATATAGTCTACCAGACCAGTTTTGTAACAACTGATCCTTTAATCTTTGTTTCACATTATACAAAAACAGTTCAGAGTCTCCAACAGGATGAAATGACCATACTCTATAAAACCAAGAGTACATAATAAATCTTTCAATAATGAACACCAATTTATTCTGTTTGGATATTCAATAATATCTTGTTTCAACATTAAATACACCTTCTTAATATATTTGTTTGAATCTGTAGCCAACAATTTTATCCAAAATTTTATAATGTTATAATATCTCATATTTTGCAAAGGCATTCTTCCTATTTCACCATATAGATAAAGTCGTTTTGTGTGTTTTTCTTAACTCCTAATAGTCTTTTACTAAATTGCAAACATAAGCGTTCTACGGCCTTGCCTTGATTAATATATGTTTGCAAATCCGAAGCCTTCAAACATAGAAGTGATATAAAATGATTGAGCGGTAATATTGTTTAAGTTTTAAGTTTAACTTCACAATCCACACATATATTTTGAGATGCTAATTATGTACGAGTGTTGGCTGTAACACATTTATCACTTACATGTTGTATGTTTGCTTTACATTTAGTGTTTGTAGACAATATATTATGTATACGTCTTTAAAAAAGTATGTTTATTTCCGTTTTGTTCACATAACCTGTATTGAGGGCCACACAATTTATTTTATGAAATATTATAGATGTGAAATACGCGTAAAGAAAAAAAAATAGCAGGCTAGTGTGAAAAATGTAACAAAAATGTCACAAAATATGCAATGACCGATCATGTGTACAGGTCGTTTACCGCTTGAATATTTATTTATTTATTTTAGTCTCACCTGTGTACAATAATACAATTACATATATTTCAAGATAAAAGATAAACATATCATTGTACATAGTCACATTTTAAGTAGAATTACAAAAGATTTAAGATACATTTGTATTTTACATATTTTACAATTAAAACCATATTATGTTATGTTATGGGCATATGTACTCGTATGTGTATATATAAAATATATACACATATATATGCAAATACAGTACACATTAAAGAAATGCATATTAAAACATCACAAAATATCAACTGTAAAATCTGCCAATAGTAACAGCTTTAATAAAAGCTCACTATTAAAAGGTAAAAACTATAGGTTTTCAAAAAGAAAAAAGTGTGCATCTTTATAATATTACTTGTCTAGAGGCTATCTTTGATTATAGAGTGGACAGAATTTACCTTGTTAATACAGAATGCAACTTAATATAGGTTAAAACATGGCAGGTCATATTATAACTGATATAAAATACAGTCCAATTATGTTAAGAGAATGATGAATGATGTATATATCTTCATAATAGGAGGCACCATGTGTCCGTCCTATGATAACTATTGGGCGTAGACTCACTTTCCGATGACCTGCCAATCCTCTTGGTAATGCTGCATAGGAAAACAACAAAAACAGTTAAATACATGTTAAAATATCAATTATACTCGGCCAGTAGTTGCAAAGTGTCCTGGAACTTATATCAATTACTTAATTTATAGCTACCAGAAATGAAAAACGAATTAAACAAAACGGTACGTAAAATCGATACAGAAATAAGATTAAATAAAAAAGATAGATAATCATGGAAATAAATTTAAGTAATATAAGTACTAGGCAGATGTGTATAATCAAATGATTGATCAAGTTCGGGTTGCCATAAAGCCATACACAAATGTTTGGGATAACTAAATACAACTTTGTTACAAAAATTCCTTACATGTTAACCACCTACTGAAGAAGTGGCTGATGGCTGATTGACACCACATAAAACAAACGTTATAAGAAATTTTTATTTACAAACCATTTCCCTGAAAGCATATGCGAGGAAACATATTGTGCACAAAATCACAATAGTTTATATTTCATGAAAAATTTAAAATTGAATTTCATACATGTATGATAACAGAATTTTGCAATTTTATACTTCAATATAGTTGCAAATAGACTACTGTATTTGAAATTCGGAATTTATTGAAATTAAAACCAGTGTGTTCAAGCTATAGTTATGTAGAGTTATAGATATAAGATCAAATTGTTTCAATACTGAAACAAAATAATAATTCTTATTTGGCTAGGAATCATATTTGGATGACAAAATGCGTTTAAATTTTGTAAATGAAGATACAAATCAAATAACATCATACATAAGTTGTCAATGTTGAATCACTTTACGAAACCCAGGCATATATTCGTGCTTATTAAGTTTTAAAAGGAAGGGTATTCAAAGGTATTAAACAGTCGAAAACTAAATAAAATATTTACACTTACATCACATCAAAGGTGATTGACTAATATTATAAACAGTGGTAAAAGCAAAGCAGACAACAACGCAAGCGACCTCACTAACCATGATGTACATAAGAAATAAAACTAAAAGTCATGGAATACCATCTCCAGCAAAAACTAACTTAGGGGGACATATACTTATCTGAATTTAAGTTGTCTGAAATCAGCATTTGTTTACCATATCAACTGCCAAAACAATGGCTGTGGATTAAAGTGAGAGATGTTATCACGTGAAGTTATTTACTAAAGCTGTATACTACGCGCGGAATTTATCTCAAAGGAATATCGAATGTTGCGACTGTCATGCTTTGATAACCTGCAAAAATAAAATGAATTATTTATGAAAAATCCACTTATAGACAAAAAACAAAATGCATACTAATTGGCCTCTGATACGTCCAGATATGAACGAAAATTCTTCCACTTATATTTTCAAAGCTAAATAACAAAAGGCATACTGATTGCTCACTGATGGGTCTAGATATACATTCAAATTATCAATTATTCATATCACCTAATTGCAAGAGAGTTCATATATCGACGATGGATGTAATAAAATGTCAACTTTTTAGTCTAATTTTCATTGCCGCTCAATGATTTCTCGTATTCAAATGATATTTCTTTTGATGGAATACTACGGACTGGCAACTATATTCGGGAGCTTATGTTTGTTTTAAGCCAGCTTTAATGAAAAGGTCCATCATTTAAAATTGTATTATAATAAAGTAGATTGAAATGTTCACTCAAATAAAATTGTCAGGTGACATTCTCATGATGGCTATAATAGCTTCATTAATCGACCCGGTAAACAGCGCCAAGTTTGTTGCATATGAGACAGGATTTAATCCGAATTTAAAATCATATGAACTGTATTCAACTACAGCAGGGAACAAAATAGGCTGTGGAAGCCTTTGTGAAAAAAAGGTGAGTTGACGGATTGACATGAATCCAGTTATTCTAACCATGTGGCAACAGGGAAAGTCTCCCAGTAGGCTATAAGTAACCATACTCGATGTTATATTTCTATGCTTTGAAAGTTATTAAGCACGTCATGGTTGTGTTTTTGGCTATTTATGCCAGATTCATTTTTTTCCAAATTTGATGGTTTCAGTATTCCCATGATACGGCTGTATAATCACATTTTAGTTAAAAAGGTGTCTTTGAAATATATGCTTCATTACCATCGAGGGGTCTTAAACTTTTATACTGATTTTCGTTAGGAGCATATATAGAAAATATTCAAGTTTTTTTTCTATCGATAAAGGATTTATATTCAACCAGTGGTGTGATAACCAATACTTCATGGGTGACGGCAGCCACGAAAGATATGTGATAGCTTGCATACCAATAAATGAAGTTTTTTCACTTGAATTTAGAAAAAAGTAGTCCGGGAAGACGTCAGCGAAATTACAAAAAAAGTATATTGGCAAGATATATTAATATTGTTCTATACAAACGGTAAAACTTACAGATTCAATCAAACTGAGTCTGCAATTTTCTTGTAATTTTGTTGTTGTTAATGATTCCCAGGGATCATCCTTCATGCACATTGTTCTACTGACGAATGGGAAATATATTTTAAATGTTTGAAAGTTTCGGTGTATAATGTTATACACCTGGTCGTCCGTCCGTTCGTGTTCACTCTGTATCTTTTGAAACAGTAGTAAGAAATTTAAACTTTTTGGCAGAAATAATTCTCATAATGAGACGTTGTGCAGAACACAGATTCGGGCTTCCCCGCCCTCTGGGGATTACTTTATTTAAAAAGACTGAAATAGGGGTTTCCATGTCCGGTCTGTGGCTTTTGAATAAGGAAATTGAAACTACATAGCAGAAATGTTAACCATAATAAGACGATGTGCATAGGGCAGATTTGACCTTTCTCATGTAACAGTTAATGTGACACTCTTCACATTATTTTCATTTTGTGAGAACTTCAAAATCTTATGTCTGCCTCCGATTGAAAGAAATTTAAAATATTTGGCGAAAATATTACTTAGAAGTTATATTGTGTCTCAAGATAACTTTTTAAGAGATAAGTTTCTTGATTTGGTTCAAACCGTACTTGCAATATATATTTGATTACTCAAACCAATTTAGTAGGTGTATAATGCCCGTCTTTGTGGTGCTTTTGATTATTATGTATTACAAATAGTTGAGTTTTTGTTGTATTATATAAATTACTTAACACACATTTGTTTTCTTCAAGAACTGCTCATCATTCCTTTTCCAAGAAGTAAGCGGAAATTGCAGCTTATTTAGTGTTTACATGACGTCGTACGTTAACACCATTCCGGGCAGATATTACGTCAGATCGACAGCCACGGAATACACTGACTATGTATGGCATTTTTTGTTACATCTTTTTTAAGGTTTACCTGATCCCGGCAACACATTATATTCATGTGCCGAGTGCAGACCAAGATCAATGAACACAACTAAGTCTGCATTTTTTGCAATTTAGTTACTTCATATTTCGAAATATTCATTATATATCTTTACATCTTTTTAGAGGTTACCCTACTCACGGGTACGTAGTTTAATCATGTGACGAGTGTAGACAGCACGTCATATTCTACATTGTTTGTTACGTTACTTTATATTTCATTTCGAATTATTTAAAAAAAATGATGAAACGCTTTGTCAAAATTGAAAGATGTTTTGTTCAAATTTGAAGATTGACAAATCAATTTAATAAATTAAGTGGTTAACCAAAACCTTCAGGTGATTTGACTTCAAAACAGACGAAAAAAGGTCTTACCATTTCCGTTGATTCTTTGCATCGGAAACATCTGATATACCGCTACCTAAAATCTTAGACCTTAATCCTTCGCGGGCTCAGATATGTTCATTAATATACTAATATTATTATATTTTGTTAATCTCAAAACATTTTTTCTGAAACCGCAAGGCTAAAGGAGCTAAGATAATTGCCATGAAACATGGCCTGACAGACTTATTTCAAGTCGGGATTTGAGCCTCAGCTAAGAAATATTTTCAGATGCAGAGTTGACTTTCTGGTATTGGTTGACTTAGATTTTGTGAAGTTGTGACATACATGTTAGAGCCAGATCCTTGAAATTATGACTTTATATTACCCTATTAATCATGCAAATAAAATTTTATGTCACTTGCTATAGTGAAACGGCGTTATATAGGTATCATTCTCATCGCCGTCACTTAACTGGTCCTTACCGTGATAATGTTATCCAAACTATACAGGAATGATTTGTACCGAAGTTTAGTTTTGCATATCATCGGCATTATCCAGTTCAATGATTGGTGTAAGGGTTATGTACGTTTAATGATTTGTTGTTTTAGTTAATTTGTCCGGACTACTTATAATACAAGATAAGCAATTTGAAGGATAACTTACAGGATTGAATGGGTTTGCTGGTGTGTGATTTTTGGCGGGCTTATTGTTATTGAATATAA
The DNA here is from genome assembly GCF_026571515.1 of Ruditapes philippinarum. Lineage (NCBI taxonomy): Eukaryota > Metazoa > Mollusca > Bivalvia > Venerida > Veneridae > Ruditapes > Ruditapes philippinarum. Next base: position 9,616 of record NW_026863876.1, on the reverse strand, counting down.
AGACCTTTCTGCCTGTTAATGACTTTTGTGTTGCCTGCTACACATTAGCTTATGCATGCCACGTATTAGTATCCTTTGTCGTCCTTCTTAATTCAGGGGAAAAATAAAGATGTCAGCATCAGCAAAAAGGGATGTCGTTTTTTCCCCAAACCATTTAAGAGTAGGGAGCGTCATGCGGAAATTCCTGTTTCTGTCCGTCTGTCACACTGTCGTACTGTCCATAAGTAGACATGCAAAACAGTGGAATGTGGGGACATCCATGCCCTTTGGACAATTTCTTACAGTGAAATTTGGTGCCACCCATGTTATGTGCACATTTCTAGCTTAGAGCTGATTTAATAAATATTTTTTAAAACAACACTACGTTGGACACCATCGATATAATACCTAACGTAAATATGACATTGGCCATTGATTGACCTTGAACATCAAGATAATATTTTAAGGGTTAATCTAATAATTATACACATTTTTATTTTTTTATGATTTGGTTAAATATTTATATTAATAAATAAATAAATACCAGACCGTCAGATTAAGAATTTCCAGCATGACCTTAACTTTCAAATGACCTTGTAATATTTAACAAATAAAAAGGCTGAGAGCGTGATCCGCTAGCAATTGCTCTTGTTTCGATGGATTACCATGTTCACTGCGTGGAAACAAGTCTGCTCCCTGCTATCGCAAGGAAGGTACACGTTGAAAAATGTTAGCTTACAATAAAGATGCAGTGATAAGAAATTAAGTTAAAAGTGCGTGAAATACACGCTACACATTAAATTGTACAGACTCGCAAGAAATTGTACAGTATTACTTTCTACTGCGATATTTCTTATTAACTTTTTACATTTTGAATTCTCGCCACAAAATTTTGTGACGGGCCTATTTTGTTACAAGAACACCATTGTTTTATTTTGAATAATAGTTTTTTCTTTCGTTCCTAATTTTGTCTTTTTTTCACTTATGAATGGTGCTTCTAGTCCATGAGGAATATGTGTGCTATCACTATAGCGCGGCAGATAATGAGGTAATTTCACAGACTTCAGATCAGCAGCTTTGTGAGAGTTACAACGGTTTTGTTTATACCGCAAGCAACAATTTATACTACCCCAACTGTGAACAGTGCTGGTGTTGTCAACCTGTAATATAGGGAACTAACCCGTAAGTATAAGCATACTCATAACTCCGTTAAATCTTGTTTTGCTTAATTTTAAGTCGTTTAAACGACATTTCAACAAAAACAATTTAGAAATGTTATTTTCTTTTTTAGTCCCCTACCGGTTTACCGGAGGGGACTTTAGGTTTACCCTCCGTCCGTCTGTCCGTCCGTCCGAATGTCCGTCCGTCTGTCCGTCTGTCAGTCCGTCAGTCCGTCCGTCCACAAAACTGCATCCCGCGATAACTTGAAAAGTACTGAAAATATTTTTATGAAACTTGGTATATGGATAGATGGCAGTATGGAGATTATGCACGTCTTTTCCTTTTCTTCCTATGTTGACAATTCTGGTTGCTATGGCAACAAATAGGCTGAAAATATGGCAAATTTTACACATAAACTGGATCCAGTGATAACGCAAAAAATACTGGAAATATTTTTATGAAACTTGACATATGGGTAGATGGCAGTCTTGAGATTATGCACGTCTTTTTCTTTTCTTCCTATGTTGACAATTCTGGTTGCTATGGCAACAAATAGGCTGAAAATATGGCAAATTTTACACATAAACTGGATCCAGTGATAAAGCAAAAAGTACTGGAAATATTCTTATGAAACTTGACATATGGGTAGATAGCAGTCTTGAGATTATGCACGTCTTTTCTTTTCTTCCTATGTTGAAAATTCTGGTTGCTATGGCAACACATAGACTGAAAATATGGCAAATTTTACACATAAACTGAATCCAGTGATAACTCAAAAAGTACTGGAAATATTTTTATGAAACTTGACATATGGGTAGATGGCAGTCTTGAGATTATGCATGTCTTATCTGTTCTTCCTATTTTGAAAAAATATCAGTTGCCTTGGCAACAAATAGGCTTTAAACATGGCAAATATATATATATATTTGTGATTAGTCAAAAAGAGCTGAAAATTTTTATGAAATTGCATCTTTAATTCAAGAGTTCTCCTGTTTAAGAATTTTGCTTTTAAAATGTTATATTTTGGTAACAGGGATGTTTCAAATATTAACTTTAGAGTGTCCTTCAGTCCGTCTGTCTGTCTGTTCATAAAAACTGTTTCCTGTGATCACTTTTAAAGAACTTTTCCAACAAATTTACTTAAAATAGAGAAAAATTGAAACATTAGTGAATGGCCCTTCAGAATGTTGATGGGGTTCTAACCAGTAGGGGACTTATGGATTGCTTGCAATACTATGATAATTGCTTGTTCAATAAAGGTCCACGATGTCGTTGAAAAGAATATATAGTAGAAAGCCCCAAGATGTTTGGAGATTTCATACATTTCAGGTATCAGATATGATGGCGTCAACCGAACAACTGAATATATATACATATTAACATACTAGTTGGTAGATGTATAATCTGGCAGGTCATGTTTAGAAGTGTGCTGTTACGAATGTGACAATTAAGATTTATCTATTCAATGAAAGAATGAAAGAAAAAAAAATCAGCATAAGTGGTATTCACCACCGGTTTAAGGAACTGTTTGAAAATATTATTTGACACTTGTTAGACCCAAATATAGAAAACACCTCAACAGTCTAGAATGAATCATCAATAAAAAAACTCCAAGAAGGATAGATTGTCACAAATGATAGATTTGTTCAAATTCCAACTAGTGTAACTTATATTGTATACGACTTAAAGAAATCTTGTTAAATATAATTGTAAATATTAATGACAGTTTTCTAAAGCATGTTGGCATCAAAATTTTCCTGTTATTATTTGACGAATGTTCCATATACAATTAATGTACGTATTCACATTGTCGTAACTGTAATTTTTTGATATTTGGTTTTTACGTATATTTAAATAGTGATAGTGCTTTATCAAAACACGGATACCCCTTGACAACAAATTATCCCGTCATTTTGGGTACCGATATTCAAGATTAAGTGTTTGTTCCAGTCTCAATGATAGAACGTACAACCCGGACTTGCCGATTTCTAAGGGTGTCGAACCTCTTGTTAATTGCTTCAAATAAACTAAAGACCTTTGTATTAACCCACTGGAGGAACTGAGTTAGATAAGCGTTTCAGCTATAAAGGATTAAGGTTGTTTTACCTTTTACAGCCCTGACGTGCAAAGTGTTTTTGATTACAAGATTTTGATACTCTTAGTAATGATCAATTTGTGTCCTTATGATACGATTATAGTGATCCTGCTGCTTTTAGATTTGGTATACGAGCGTGTAAACCTTTAACAGAGGATAATTTTGATCATGATGAATCTTGAGTACAAACCGTTTACAAAAGGCACAATGAACACAAAGAAATTTAATTTGAATAGATTGCACAGTGAATATGTTTACAAACATCATTTTAGAAGTTGCATCGCTACTTTTTGAACGTGAATATAAAACAATTTTCTTAATTTGTTCATTCCGATATCACTTTTTATTGAACTTAGATTTTTAGCCAATAATTTTACTTAATATAGGAACAAGTTAAAACATTAGTGTTACATTTCCATCCTGAGAAAATTGGATCTTGTATCTGATGTTAAAACAATATTTCCGTATTAGTCAGGGAAACTGCAAGGGTCAAAAAATGGTTGGAAAGTAATAATAATCTATCCGACGCCCAGTCGGCGTTTTTGAAAGGGTCACAGCACGTATATCGTTGTCGTGTATGCTATATTAGCACTAAATAACCTCTTAGAACATGTTCTCTCCTTTAATGGTCACGTTTTGTCATGAATATTTGTAGATCTGCTTAATAATATAAAAAACATGAACTGATCTCTTCGATATCGCTCCGACTTCCCCGATGTTTTTGTGGGATCTATCTTTAATTAAGCCTGTCCGGCTGGGGCTTGCCTAAATTTGAGACAAAAAGTGTACATCTGAAATATTGTAAAGCGGTGTTGGGTATTAAATTAAGTACAAGTAGCTCGTCGGATTTTAGGGAAATAGGGGTATCCGTTTTTTATTTCAAGATATATGCATAATTATAATCAAGTAATAGTTTCAATTGCTGAATTTGTAAAATATTTTACTAAAATTCTTATACAATAATGCATGTAATAAATGTAAAATTTGCATACATAACCGGCCATGTAAACTTTGGAAAAAAAACTGCTTGCGATACTTGGTTATGTCGAAATATAGACATTATGAAATGTTTGTGAGCTGCCCGGCATGTTTCATTTCTGCATCGGGTCTACACATTCAATTCTGACTAAACAATTAAATTTAATAATATTTTATTCATCAGGGTATATGCGTATTTACAATCAATAAATGTAGTTTATATTTTTATAACATGTATTTTCCTTGATTTGTTTGATAATGAATGTTATCTGTTGTTCAGTAAATTTACCGCAGATAATAATTGTCAGTTGATTAAATACACTTCTTAACTGTTAAGAATCATATTGTTTAAAGATCAGACGATGGTGCTTATAAATTGATAGTATACATCATAAATTAATAAATGAATCAACTTGATCAGACTGTCCGTGTAATAAAGGTTGAGCTTACTCTAAAATCGAGATAAAGAGCGAAAGTTGTCGGTTCTCTGACCCTTATACGGAGAATGGAGCGAAAATGTGACCGCTTTCTTTCTCGCTTCATCAAAACAAATAGAAAACTGGTTATGGTTGTGTGATCCGGAGACATAGAACACTTGAAAATGTACTTTCAGAAATAATGACGCTGGTGACATTTTTAATCTAAATTCCGACGTCACAACGTCATTTTGTTTTATCATGAGCGTGCGCCGGATCGCGAACCCATTGTTATTTGTCACGTTCACATAATTGCTATCTATAAACATATTGTATTGATTTTTTCTCTATATATTAAGGACATGTTTCAATATTTGTCTCTTGTAAAATCGTGTACGCAAATTAAGAAATGTGAACAATAGAGCGGCAGTCCACAAACTTTTTGAACAGCCCTCATAAAAGCCTTAAGGTACTTAGAAATTTATCATGCTGTTTTAAATAGGCAAACGATATGCCAATTCTAAAAATATTCAATAGTATTATGACGTTATTTACATTTTGTGACATTCTTTAACCATGTTAAGATTTATTTTTTTCCAAACAAACTCGATAAAAAGCAACTCCTTTTTTACCTTAGTTTACTTTGTTAATCATTTGCAGAAGAAATTTATTGATATAAATATTCAATAGATAAATGGAGGTCTACCAGTGCATTGTATATATCAAAAACATCCAATTGCTGTATATTGTATTGTTTTCTTTGTAGTGTTTTATTAATTTTGTTGTTGTTGTTTTGCCTACATTGTAAATTATGCGACCTAAAAATGATGTTTCACCGTGTTTGTTATAAGGATGTACATATGTGTTTACAAGTAACTGTTATGAAATATACTCTGTTCTTTTTCGTTCTGTTCTGAATTTCAATAATCTAACAAACTGTTCCTTACATAATTAAGAAAATATAATTATTTTAATGTAACGTATTTGAAAATAAAGAAATAAATACAGCATGAAATAAGTATGTTCATAAACCAAACACGGCATGAGTTAACATTTAGAAGTGTAAACTTTAAACACGTGATCTCTGTCAATCTCGATCCTTCCATTGTATAGATCATTTCTTTCTTGCACCAGTCGCTTTTAATACAGGTATATTTTCAATTTTTAACAATAATGTTTTTAAACTACAGGTGTATTTTAAAAAAAAATTATTCACTTTAAAATTAAGCCTGTACATGATCATTTTTCAGAAAAAAACATTTTGATAAATTTATATCGTTTACTCTTTTCAAATGTTATTGTATTTGAAAATTCATTTTTTAAAAAGATATTGTTTTTCTGTAAATTAAATGACATAAAATATTTTTTAAAAAATTTTAATTTTTCATTTTTACCTCACCTGGCAGCTAAAGGGGGTTTTTAAAGGATGTTAAATTCCCTTCTGGCCCTTGGTTCTTTTAACCCTTTAGTGCCAATTTTCCCTAAACCACCCAAAAATTTGTCAAATGGTTAGGCAATTGTTTTTGGATTTTTTGAAAGGGGTTATTGGGGACAAAAACCTCACTGGAGCAAAAAAATAAAAAAAAAATTTTTTACTTAGGGCTTGCTTTAAAAAAAAATATCCCTGAAAAGTTTTCGTTTTTTTTTTGTAGTTTCCGGCCCAGTTTTAATATGGTCCCCGGGGTAAAAAACAGGCCACCCAAATCGAAAACCTTGTTAACAATTCTGTGGTAAAATTTTTGCCTCAATCATGATCAAAATTTGTCAGGATGCTGTTCTAAGTATTTGCTCCGATGAGTTTGTACATCAACGATCTTTTCTTATCTTACAGTTTCTTTTTTTTGAAAAGCTAAATGCAATAAGCACCGATCATAAGATGGCTCCAGTGATAACTTATGTTTCATTATTTTTGTTATCAAATGATTATGAGTGTGTTATTGTGATTGATAAAGTTATAATTACAGTAGATTAAGATCATAAATGGGACATAAGTTGGAACTGATATTACCTCAATAAATGCTCAAGCTCAATTGATGAAATTTAATACATGTACATGTATGGCGGAAATTATTTAGGTTAGGAAACTTTCTTTATTTACTTCGAAATATTTTGTTGCTATATATTTACAGAAATAATAAAAAAGGAAATTTAAAACACAGTGAAAGTGGATAGGTCTACAAAGGCACATTTTCCATAAGTATTTCAAAAACAATAGAAATGTATCAATTGAATATTCTATGAAATGTCGCTGGCAAAAAGTTCTAAGTTATTTAGAATGACCATTGATATGATTAATAAAACTATTTTGTTCTAGAACAATTTATTATATAAATATAATTTATGTATTGTTGGATCATCTATCTTACACTTGCAAACAACTTCCAAATATAGTTCTGTGGGTTGTCATTATGCCTGATACTAAAATCTGTCAACACAATTGTTCATTGTATCACAGACCCTTCCTTACAGACCAATTTTCTTTGATATTATAATAAAACCATTATACATTTCCTACCTTCATATTAAAATGATGTCTGTTTCCATGAACTTCATTGCTCAGACCTGATTTCTACGAAGTTATATGTACTGGTTTCACAAACATGAGACACATAGTTCTAAGTCGATTTCCTCATTAATCTTGGTTTGGAGTTTGGGAGTACGGAGTCAGACAAAAAAATACAACATTTGATTGAGCACTGCATTATCTATAACAAACTCTGGCTCTCCTACATTTAAAAAGCACTATTCAGCAGCTGATCAAATGCCTACAGAATCTAAAAAGAGCAGACTATTCATCAATAAAAGCTAACAGAAGAAAATGGAAGAAGCAGATGAAAATAAAGTAAGACATAAAGAAAGGTATGAGCACTGCCATTAATAGTTCTGATAAAATGCTTAACTGAATATCGTTTACTGGGTGGTAAAAATTAGAAATTCTACCCAACACCAAAACACTATAAAAGTCTTCAATTTAAACAAGAGTTTTTTAAAATGTACAGTCACCTTGAGATTGAATATGAATATTTTGCAGAGAAAGAAGAAAACATGTGCCAATTTTATGAAATTAGTAGTAGAAAGAAACAACAATCCTTTAGTTCACCTTCTGGTAGGGGTTTCAATCTTGATTTTCATATTGTTGCCGGAACAAATGAAATTTATCAAGCAGCAAACGCAGTAGACTGATATTAAACAAAAATTTCATCTGAAGACATGAAATGCAGATAATAAGAATCCCTAAAGAAAGTTCAAAACGGCAAAGGTAGCATTTTGCTCTTAAGATTTGCAGTGCGCAGTTGGCCATTCATACGAAGCCATTTTATCTGTGTGTACCACCTAGCTTGTTATTGCTTTGACAAAGACAATATTTATGACATGTTGAATAAGTCTCGAGCCTCATTGGTAAAATTTTTGCATTGGCCGTCAAGATCAAGTTCTTGATTTTTCTTAAATGTCCATAACTTAAATATTTTTGTGCGTTTAGATTTTGTTGGTGCGTTTTACTAATGTTTCGACAAAACCAACTCGTATGACGCCAACCACATGTTATTTTCTATTAAACTATGGTTATAACCTTCATAAATATGCTTCTTTGCCATTGACTATTAACTACCTTTCAAGTTTGTAAAACTTTTATTTTTATGCACTGGTGTTATAAATTGTTGGACTAAGCTCTATGTTAGACAGCATCATTATTTTACCTTAAGTATGTATGACCTACCTTGACCATCAAGATTAATAAATTATTTCTTTTGTTGTTGACGGATTCAGTTCATACCTATTTAGACCACACCTTCATATCTTTTGATCCAAATATGACCTTCACTTTTGAATGACATTTACTCAATGAAAAAAATTTACATGATAAGAGTATTATGTGTTAAAAGAGTAAGCTTAGAGCTCCACTTGCAATTGCTCTTGATAAAAAACTTTAGTTTCGTTGCACTGCTATATTACTTATATTTTATGCTGATGCCTTCGCCACAAGCTTTTATGACTGTCGTATTTTAGAGAAATTTGAAAAAAAAACAGTATTCTTGCTTTATAATATATTGTTTGTTATAAATTATGTTATATTTTTCATACTGACTCAAATTTGTCTTTTCTCTAAACGATAATAATTCACGAGGAGTATGGGTTCTACGAGTACATTGCGGAGGACCTGGAGGTAATTGCACTACGTCAGAAACGTAGCAACGTGAGAGTAACAACGGTTTTGTTTCTACCCCGAGGCGACAATTTATACTTCCCCAACTATGGAGGATGCTTGTGTTGTCAGCCTGTTATCATATAGAAAATTAATTGCAAGTCGTAGCATATTCCTACTTTTTCAGTTCTTCATGTACGACCTTGAAACAAAATAAAAACACAATTAACAAACGGTATTGCCTTATTTTACCATCTAAAAGTTTCCAGTTCTTGTGCAATACAAGTATACATTGGATATCTGTGGATAATACATCTTTGATATCTAAACTTTTGAAGTCATTCAAACAACTGCTCGAATAGTTTCCTCTGACGAAGTAAAATGTTGCAGATGGAAATCAATATTGACAAGTGTGCCATTTTGAACATGCATGACAAATCTGCATTTATCTATTTTATAGAAGGACCAAAAACAGAAGTGGTAAAACACCTAGGAAACCCTAGGGATGACTTCACTAATATTCATTTGTTAAATCAAAACTGGAATATAACTCAATCATCTAGAAATATCAGTATGAAATTAAACAAAGAGAGCGAATTAAAAATAGTGCTGAAGGATTCCTTCTTGCATCAAAATCCATTTAACATATAAAGAGTTAGAATCATTTCTGTCAAAGATATAAGAATTATCACACAACAATGTACATAATATATTATCAAAGTTTAATCATTCAAGATTAAACTCTTCTTATTTTACATGAATGACACATGTCTTAATCTATCGATCAGTTGTACTGCGTACCAATACGCATGCTCAGTCTGAGAGCTTATATTAGAACAGTAA
>NW_026863875.1:0-47279 GCF_026571515.1 Ruditapes philippinarum | reverse complement strand
AGCTTAAATGTTACTTTAGGCATTCGTTTTGCTTAGTATGCTATTACGACGCTTTGTTCAAAGACCATGTGTAAAGGACACTATTGTGGCTGATTTTGTACACTTTTCGCGTTGCGTTGTCGATAGCGACAACATATATCGTTATTGCCTTTACGTATTGTCTACTTTTCCCTAGCGACACGCGCGAAACGGCGTGTTGTCGCACTGTAATCTTGTCATCCTTTCGCTAGCAAAGCACGCCAAACGGCGCGTTGTTGCCCTGTCGCTTGGGTTATAAGTATATCCTTCGATTTAAGCCGAGCGACACTGTGACATCGCGAAAACACGCCGCACGACAACGCGCTGTTTGGCGTGCATCGTTAGCGACAGGACGACAAGACGAAAGTCGACAACGCGATGTTTGGTACTTTATCGTCCTGTCGCAAGCGACAACACGATGCACAAAAACGTTCCACTAGGACATCCTTCTTTTATTGTTTTATATGAACGGACACATCATTTCAACATAGTATTTAAAGCAGCGTTTTGTAAAAATCAGTGAAACTTCAACAAGTTTCCTTCAATCATTTTTCCATTGCTGTCTCAAAAATTACAATTTCACCCAACACTCTATGTACAGGAATGGCACATAAAACGTTTTTTATTAATAAGTGATAAAAATCTAACTGAATGTGTATTAGTTTAAAGACTTTCTTTTTTTTAATTTTATCATCATTTTTAACAATTCATTTTAGAGATCTTGTTAAAACCTATATTTTGTATTCTTGTTGATTCTGGCAATGTTTTGTAAAGCAATCATTAAAGATGACTGTCAATGATTAAATTTGACGTTTTGTTGGGTCATGAAAAACAATATTTTAGATATTTACTAAATAAAATTTACAAATATATTTCAATTCAAATATGGAGTCTGTTTTGTCACTTTATGAGATAATGTCAATTATAACAGTACTGAATGATTTAAGCACAATTACATGTGATCATAAATGGATATTGAACAAATGTAAAACTTTGTAATTTTTACCATAATGTGTAATCAATAAATAGTTTTGTTTTCCATTTGTTGTTGCATTACATGATAACTCCCTTTGCGAGACTCGTGTGCTACCTTCTTTTGCTTGATTCCTCTCCTAGTAAGATAAATAACAATATAAACAAAAGTTAACTGTGACAAAACGAGTTTCGTTATCTCATGCATTACAATGTTTAACAAGTGTTCTATCGTTCGAAACCAATGTAATGTCACGTAAATCATGTTTCAGGGTAATTAAAGAATTCTTATCTCTTTTAATCGAACAAGACAATCCTGAGTTTATTCAGTAAATTATACACCGAGAACATCAAATTGTTAAAGAAAAGTCGGGCAAAGAAAACCTTTAAAATTTAAGTTAACGTTTTAAAAGGGTCTGATCAGGCCCAATTGTCCCACGTTTCTCCTTTTTTTATTCTTTGACTGTTTAATGACTGAACAAAAAAATTGTTTTGATAACAGCAAATTTTTCTTAAACCCGAGACAGGTAAATATTTTAAATTTTCCCTTTAAAAATTTTAAATGCAATCAATTTCAAAATTAGAGCCATTTTTTCATCAATTTTAAAAAAATCCCTTTATAAATTCAAACCCAATTTCCCGTTTTTGAATACTTCGCAACAAAACGGGTCTTAATTTTTTTAAATTTAAATTTAAAATTTGTTTTTTTTAAAACTCCAATGGAATAAGCCATTGTCATTTTTTTTCTTGTTTAGAACACAAACAAATATTTGATTCAATACTCTGCTTGCTATCCAGCTAGCTTACGGAACGTCGGTGGTTCTACTCAGGTGCCCGTTTCGTGCCTGAAATAATGAACGGAAGGGCACCTGAGGTCTTCCTCCAAACCAGCCAAAGCTGGAACGTCGCCGATATGACCTATACTGTTTCGATGTGACGTAACCCCCCCCCCCCCCCCGAGTTTTATTGATCATCAGTTTGATTTGAGGATTTTCTTTATTCACCAATATCAGTATTTTATATACGAAAAACAATATTTTCAGATTCCGAAATGACTATGAATAGGCTCTCTAAACAAAATGATATAGGGTAAACCTTCAAACGTTTTCATTTTTGATTTTTATTTTGAGTGCAACTGTAATGTTTAGTTAAATTTAGAGTATGCTTTACAAAACATATGTAATGATCAATGTATTTTTAGACCTTTTGTCTGATTGAAAAAGTAGTATTTGGTTAGACTGAGTATTCTTTACAAAGAATATGTAATCATCATTGAATGTTTAAACCTTTTGCGCGATTGCAACAGTAGTGTTTGGTTAGATTGAGTATGCTTTAAGAAGTAATTTTAGTGAATATTTAGTCTTTTCTCGGGTCAAGGTAGTTGTCATGTTTGACTTACCTGTTTATGCCGAACGAAAATCAGCGGTTGTTTATTTCAGGCCAGCTCGGACCGCAGCAATTGAATTTTATGGAATAGAGAGCAACAATTACAAGAAAAAAATTATTTTGCCATCTTTTAACTCTTGTTTATTTGCGGCGCTGATAAACTGATATATTTAAAATTGATTCATTTTCTTTAAAACATAATTCTCATGAGCATTAATGATTATCACCCACACTTTTAACGAAGTCTCTCTTTATCAAATGTGATCAAAGTTATAGAGGATATTGAATGAGTGTAAGTTCAATAATGAATTTATTGAACGAGTTGAATTCAAAAATATAAAGCGTGCATAATATTATTTTATAGAACGCATCAATAACTTAAGTAATGAATTTACACAAATATAATATTCTATTTATCACATACCCAAAATTAAGACTGTTTAAAGTAAAAAAGAACCATTTACCATTGACGCGCCTATATTGCAACCCTTAGATTTAGCTTGTCTTTACACTATATTTGTATTACGCAAATGAAGTCACGCCAAAATATATAGCCGGTCGTGCAATGCCATTTTTACGGTATCGCAAAAATGGAACAGATATGTGATAAAATGTGGTATTGAACAATTTGCTAGGTGTAATTTGCGGGAAATTTATGCCCGACGAAAGAGAAAAGTAAGATTTCGATCCAGTACATCCATCAGCCATCAAGCGAAGCCATAATCAATTTAGATAATATGCAATTATGGCTACAAAGTATAGTATGCAATGTTGTTTATGAATACATGTTAAAACCTATTTCTACATCCAAAACAAATATATAAAAGGAAGCGTATCCCTGGTATCAAGTAAATTTGACTTTCTATACAATAAGAAGACTTAAAACAGAATAATAAAAATAAAACACACACACATATTTTGGCTTTCATAAAAAATATGAAATTAGTATATAAATGTGTATTGCTAAATCAACACGAAGCAAAATATGTGTCAGGTTATTTGCCTATGCATATTGTTTCAGGGAACTAGAACAGTGCATACAAAATAAAAAAGAGGCTTTTGCAGAATAACAAACCTTTTTGGCATAATGGACGTTTAAATAAGAATGAATAAATAATTACAATGGTTTTTTGTGGGTTATCATGACAGTCAGATAATTCCACAATTAAAAATCAAAAGACACAGTTAATTTTACGCAAACCTCCAAAGAATCTGAAAATACTGATTTGTAGGACAGAAATGTTCTTTGGATATCATGAATGATGGAACAAGTCAATTTTTACTCTTCATTGGCGATGCAGGTGTTGTTTTTTCTATAGCCAATTTTAACAATTTTATTGCACGATCAAGACAACAGCAATGAATGATTATTGCAGTCATTGAGATGTGTGGACAAAATGTAAAGTTACTTACATAGGAATATTCTGTTGTTTGTTGATAATTGTCTATGTAAAGTTACAGAATATTTTTCATTTAATGCGATAATAACATTTAGATCATAACATATCTATTAAGTTTAGCATTAAGTCAACAATCTTGCAACAGAATATAAAGACAGCCGTCTAATCTTATCTTATGCGCTTTTCAATATCCATAAATAATAATTTTATTATTTTATAACTCGCTAAAATGCAAATATCAGATATACTAGGTCGAAACAGGGTAAAGTTTTTAATGTTGTTGAATTTATATGTTAATGAATGCTTCTAGAAGCTATAATTTGCAGGGCACGTGGACACGACGAAACTATCAAGTATTTTTTTCAGTAGAAGATGAACACTGTATATAAAATATTAAAGAAGCACATGAAGCATACTTGTTTCAAAATAGCTTTTTTCATTTTGTATCAGAACTATTTTTGTTCTATGATATTTATGCTTGTAATACAACTTATGCAATTTTAACATAGATGTCATATATCCGAATGGAAGGATTGTCAAACAAACACTCCGCTGGAACCATAAGCCGTTTAACTATAAATTTTAATAACAAAGAATTCCCAGAGGAACAAAATAAAAGAATGTTTACTAAATATAGTGAAAATTACGTCATAACATTTAAACAACATCCATTCATTGCTTAAGCATATACATAATTTATTTAAATACCATGGTGTGGGTCTGTATTGATTGACTAGATAGGCCTCTCAGGGGAAGCACCGCATTACCTGTCAGTTACAAAACAGGCTTTTTTGCGCCAAATTATGAATAAATTATCAAAAGCAAATTTTAGAAAATTGAGCAAATAATAAATTTGGATACTTGGAGGCTGCGTCAATATGTAATGCAATATAGTTAATTCATTTAACAAAAGAGCAAATATTTAACAGTTTTCTATTTTCGCCCTTTTTATTGTGCAGAAATACAAAGTTTCAGACAATAATCTAATTTTTATATGTTTCAGCATTATCCTTCTCAGGTTAAGATAAAGAGTAAATTAAATAAAGCTTGAAATAACCTAGTTTTTTTCTCCTATTGGTATTACTCATTACTGATTTATGACTGATAACAACCAAATGTTTTAGATAACAGTGATAGTTCGTTATACCCGAGACAGTTATAATACTCTGACATCTACCTATCTTAAATATTAATGCAATCAATATTCAAACGTAATAGCATTTTTTTCATCACATGGATCGAAAGAGTCACATTGAAGTTTTATTGATCATCAAATTGATTTGAGGATGTTTCTTTATTCACAATATCAGTATTGATATAAAACAATATTGCATTCCAAAATGATTATGAACAGGCTCTCACAACAACCTATATAGCCAAAATTCAACATTTTCTTTTTTGACTTGTTTGGGCAACCTTCTAGATTTCCTGTTTGCACTTACTTTGAAGACTTTATCACCCAATCGACCAAACTTTAAACGCATTGCTTCCAAATAAATTACTTTTCAGGAGCAAATTCATATTTAGATTTTTTGAAAACCCATTTAAAAAATTTTTAAATTTTTGGGGGTTTTATAAAATTCCAGTTAAATCTTTTTTTAAAACCGGGTTTAAAAAAGTAATGAAAAGAGCAAAAGTAAAAAAAAAGGGCCCTTTTGCAAAAAAGATTTAAAACTTTTTGGTTTGAAATTAAAAAACCCAAAAAATAAAAAAATTAAAACCATTCATTTTTAATCTAGAATTCTAATGAAGAACAAATAATTGTCTGGCTTGTTTGTTTGAAAACAGGAACGATTTGAAATTGTTTTAGATGAATGATCGGAAACCTTCTTCTTCATGTAGCAATGCTGTTGTTATTAGTGTTGTAATATTTTTAGTGTCACCGACCATGTAATGGTCAAATGGCGACAATACAGCATAATCCTGGTGGAGAAAGACGTCGATTACAGCTTATTGCTTTATTTTGTACATGAGCAGACATAAGAATAACCACGTACGTTCCATTATTAGGTTGGATCGCTTCCTAACTTCAAAATATTGTAAAAGTACAAAACCAGTGAAAATTTTACATTAAAATAGATGAAAAAAAACATTTGAATATTAAATTATTTTAAACAAAAAAACAGTGCATGAGCAGGGTGGACATCCCACATGACCTGTGACAACAGAAGTGATATGGAATTGAATGCCTGCACACATTATCGAAGCGATTCCAAATTATATTTTCCAAGCTACTAATTTTATTTCAGAACCATTTTCAAACAAATTAAAGCCGTGTTAAGTGCGAACAATTTGAATCTGTTTGAGTTTGTTTATGTGTGCTGCCATTCACCTCATCATCATTTCTGACGTCACAAAACTTGTGGGCTTGCGCATTGATGAGGAAGCTAAAACAACAGTTCTGAAATATTGTTCTAATCAACACAATCAAGCAATAAGGCTCTCTGTTTTATACTTTTCAGTAATTTCATTTTTGCTGATGTATAACGTTTGAAAGATATATCAACTAAGATATGACATTGTTTTCAAATCAGAAATGCAACAACAAGCGTTTGGTAAACAAGATATGTGTTGCGTTTTGATAAGTTTTTTGAGGTCTTTTAACAACATGTGTCAAATGTTCATGAGGGTATAATCAATAAAACACCTGTTCTAGTAGATTTAGAACCTAGTGCACTGTATCTTTTTGACACATTGATCTGCTTTGCTCATAGGCAGACATATGCAGCAACAGCAGCAATAGAAGAAGAAGGTAATGATATTTCAAAGGCTGACCCATACGACAGACCAGATTCTGTAGAATTGCTAAAAGACTATGATTTGAAATTAATTTCGAACTACAGCATCTGAATAGCACTATGTATATAAATGAAGCAATGTACGTTTACAATAAGATCTATATTAAGCAAACCATAAAGAATGGCGCTCTGTTAGAGAGTCCAAATGAAGCTAGCATTTCTAAGTGGTTTAAATAAAATGCAAACCTTTGCAAAATATTGCAATGTACATCTGTATTGGATTCATTTCTTATCATAGTTGATTCAGTACAAAAAGTTGTATTTACTTCCTCACAGTATTTTAAATTTATGCGAATAATTGCCAAACATCTTGTACACCATCTAACTCTAAGTAAAAAACTTAGTCAAAAAATCACAATGTCAACCATAAGAAGATAACATAAGGTAAAATTCAGAAAGCTTTTCACTGATAGCAAAAAATCGATATTTGTTTAGAAAAAGAACATGTGCGTGCAAATATTGTCATTTCTGACATTTTTCTGTTCTTAATCTTACAACACAAATTAATTCAGTCGAGATAAATATATAAGATGTTTTGAAGCAATGTTCGTTTACAATAAGATCTATATTAAGCAAACTACATGTATAAAAAATGGCGCTCTGTGAAACAGTCCAAATGAAGCTTTCATTTCTAAGTTAAATAAAATGCTAACCTTTGCTAAATATTATGATGTAACAAGATTCGTCCTTCATCTGGATTCATTTATGTATAATTGATTCAGTACATAAAGATATATTTACTTTCTATCAGTAAAATAAAATTATGCGAATAATTGCCAAACATCTTGACTGTACACTATCTTACTCCGAATAAAAAAATCACAATATCAACCATAAGTAAACAACAGGTTAATTTCAGAAAGTTTTTCACTGAACGAAAAAATGGATATTAGGTTAGAAAATGAACGTGTGCGTGCAAATATTGTCATTGCGTACACTTTTCTGTTTTTAATATTGAAACACAAATTAAATCAGCCGGGATAAATATATAAAATGATTATGTCAATAAAAAAAAATAAGCTTTGTAGATTTAAAACAACTTTTGAATATTCCTAGCATATAATTAAATCATAGAATCCAGTAATATATTGATGGTAACGAAATAATTTCTGTCGGCAAACAAATCATTGCTTTGCTATGTCCGCATAAAGCATTAGGAAAATCCGACAAGAAAACAGTGAGCTGTTTGTGAAAAGCTGATACTGCGTTATAACTGTTAAACTAATTAGAAATGATTTCAAGTGATATTTGTAATATTTATATTTGAATCCAATGAGAATGCGTATAATGCAATAAGGGATCGTTTTAATTTTCTTATGCAATACGTTCATAAGAATTACAAAATTTTGATGTCTTTACAACCTCAATCAATCAACTTGATCTTCTAACTTGAGTATACAAATTATTATGGTCTTTAGTTTGTCTGTACCTCATAAATCTGATATGTTAAAAGAAACTTCGCACAAGTATGTGTGCGGTCAGACAATCTGCTTGTACATACGTTTTTCGTTGTCATGTTTGAGTATTTAGGGTATGTTTGACACAGTACTTGTAATTGTCACTGCGTTATAAGGTCTTTTGTCTGATTGCAACAGTAGTGTTTGGTTAGATAGAGTATGCTTTACAAAGAATATGCAATGATCAATGTATTTTGAAACATTTTGTCTAATTGTAACAGTAGTGTTTGGTTAGATTGAGTATGCTTAAAGAAGTAATTTTAGTAAATATTTTGTATCTACTCTTGTCGGGATATTTGTCATTTTTTGACTAATCTGTTAATACCGAACGAAAACCAGCGTTTGTTTTATTTCAGACCAGCTCGGATCGCAACAATTTAATGTTATGGATTAGATATAAACGATTTCAGCGACAATTTCAATGCCATCTTTTATCTCACGTTTTATTTGTGGCGATGATGAATCGATATATTACTTAAAATTAATTCATAACTGTCACTGAGCATAAGTGATTATCACCCAGACTTTCAACGAAGTTTCTCTTTATCAAAGGTGATCAAAGTTACAGATGATATTGAATGAGTGTAAGTTCAATACTGAATTAAGTTGAATCAACGTCAGTTATGATCTATACGCAATCGCTCACGTTATTCTATAATACATACCCTAAGTTTAAAGGGTAACAAAAAAATCTACATTTCCATTGGCACCGCGTCTCTAAGTGCGAACGATACATAAAAAGCGCTTTTTTGACACGCAGAACCCATAGAAAATGCGTCGAAAAGGGTCAGATCGCGACCGGCGCTATGCAATACCAGCTGTTACGGCGTGTCCGCAAAAGCGTGACAGGTATATTATAAAGTGTGTAACTTGAACCATCTCGCTAGGTGTTTCATAATTCTTTAGCGCAATGTTTCTCGGATTCGCGATCGTCTGATGAAACCATAGCGTCGAAATTTTATGGCCTGATGAGAACGTAAATGGTAAGATTAGTTTAGCCACTATTCAGTCTGCCAACATAATGTAAAATATGGCGCTACAAAAATTGATTGTTTGTAGAAGCGTATGGAATTGCATTGTTATTATAATACATCTTAAAACCTCATTACGCACATCAAAAACAAACCACAAATGTGAAAAGAAGCGTTTTCTTGGCTATCAAGTAAGTTTAGACTTTCTATACAACAGGAAAAAACATAATGCAGAAGTTTTTGAATGAATATATACACACATAAATATTTTGCTTGCACAAACAAAATACTAAATCACTTTATCACATTGCTAATTGACAAAACATCAACGACGAACAAAATATGCTTCAGGTTGATTTGGATTATTAATGAATATTGTTTGGGAAAACTAGAACAGGGCTTAAAAATAAAAAAAGCTTTTGCCCAGAATAACAGAGACATTTTATTGACATAATGGACCTTTCATAGGATGCAATTAAATAATTAAAATGTTTTTGCGTTTTTTATCACGGACTGTCAAATAAATCAGGATTCACAACCAAATCACACAGCTTAATTACGCAAACCTCAAAGGATCTTGAAAATATTGATTTCTGTAGGACCCGGAAATGTTCTTTGGATATCATGAATGATGGACCAAGTCAAATTTCATTCTTTCACTGGCGATGCAGGTAGTTATTGTTCGTTCTTTATAGCCAAATTGCACGCATCAAGAAAACAGCAATGAATGATGATTGCAGTCATTGAGATGTGTGGACAAAAATGCTAAAGTTATTACATACGAATATTCCTTTAAGCTTGTTGATAATGTTCTATGTAAATTTACATCATTTCTTTTTAATGCGATAATTAACGATTTAATTGCATAAACATACCTATTTAATTTAGCCATTAAGTCGAAAACAATCGTTGCAACATAGATATTAAGAGCAGCTGTCTAATCTTATATTATGTGCTTTGTCAATATCCATTAAATAATATTTTTATTATTTTATAACTCGCTAAAATGCAAATATCAGATATACTAGTCGAAACAGGGTAAAGTTGTTTATTTTGTGAATTTATATGTTAATGAATGCTTCTAGAAAAAGCTTTAATTCTGCATATCTATTAAGTTTAGCGATTAAGTCAACAATGCGCTGCAATCAGACAATATTAAGACCCAGTCGTCTTATCTTATCTTATGTGCTTTTTCAATATCCATCAAATGATATGCGTTATTATTTTTATAACCTCGCTAAAACCTCAAATATCAGAAAACTATAAAAGTGCGAAAAAAGATATAAAGTTGTTTATGTTTGTTGACTTTATGTGATGAAACTATAGTGTGAACGCTATTAAGTTTTGCAGGGTACATGGACACGACGAACTTTTCAGTATTCTTAATTAGAAGATGCAAGAACACTGTTTATAAAATATTAAAGAAGCATACTAGTTTTCCATGAAAAGCGACTAGATTTTTTCACTTATCATAACTATTTTTGTTCTTTGTATTCATTCTTGTTATACAACTCATGAAATTGTAAACAGTAGTCATCCATATATCCGCAATGGTAAGCGGACTGTCAGACAAACACTTCGTTGGAACCCATTAGTAATTCAACTATAAAGTATAATTACAAAGTATTCCCAAAGGAAGAAATAAAAGCTATGAGAACTTAATATAGAAAAGAATTACGTCAACAACCTTTAAACTAACCCATCCATTTCATTGCTTAAGCATATGCAAAATTTACTTAAAGTACCATGGTGTGTGCCCTGTAAGCGATCTGGATTTGATAGGCACCTCTCTTGGAAACACCGCAATACACGCTGTCTCTAATACCAAAAACAGCGCTTTTTGCGCCACATTTATTCGAAAAGTTACTATCCAAAAAGCAACAATTTTAGAAACAGTGAGGCAAAATAATAAATATGACCGATACTATGGAGGCTGGCGTCAATACTGTAATGCAATATTGGTTAATTAATTTAACAACAAGAGCCCAAACCATTTAACCAGTTTTCTATTGCACACCCTTTTATTGCTACAGAAATAACAACCAGTTCCAGCGACCGACTTATCTAATTTTCTAAAATGTTACACGCATTATCTTCCTCCCAGGCTCTTAGATAAAAAAGATAAATTAACTAAAGAACTTAAATAAGCGAGAGTCTTTTGTCAACATAGCTGAACTATGTCACAACTCTGCACTGATACAACCTAATTGTTTATACTAATAGTGATAGTTTGTTATACCCGAGCACAGCTTAATACTTTGAAAATTTACCTGAAATATTAATGCCAATCAATATTCAAACGTTAGAGCCATTGTCTTCATCAACATGTTAACAAATGCCCTTTATTGACTTCGAACACATTCGTATTTAACATAAATTCGCCAACAAAGCATGGCGCTTAATTTTTATATGGTTTTCCGAAAATGACAATGAACAGACTCTCTCAACAAACTTTTATAAGCTAAAATATTCAACATTTCATTTTTTGACCTTGTCGGGCAACCTTCAAAGAATTCCTATTTGCACTAAGCCTTGAAGACTTCATCCACCCAATCGCCCAAAACCTTTACAACGCATTGTTTTCCAAGTAAATGACTTTATTTTCAGCAGCAATATTCATAAACTATTCATCTCTGCACTTTCTAAACGTCATTTAAATTAATCCAAGAATATGCTTAACTTATCCAAAGTACAGTGTACACTCGTTATTACAAAACTTGCTGTAACAAAGTAGATGATGTATGAACGTAGTAACCAATAAAAAGGCTTTTGCAGAAAGACTATAATGAAAACATTGGCTTTGCCAATGAACAGAATTAAATAATTGATAGTTACACATCATAAAATTACAGAATCAATACGAACATCGTAACAACTAATTGTCTGGCTTGTTTGTTCTATAAACGAGAAACGATTTCTTAAATAGATTTTGTATTTCTTTAATTAGCTGCATAATCGCGAAACCTTTCTTTTAATATACATGGTTGTTGTTATTGCGTGTTGTAATGCTATTTTAGTTCTAACACCGATCTCTCTGAATGGTCAAATCGGCAACAAGCTCAAGCATAAGCTTTGGTGGACAAAGACGTCAATTACCAGCTTTGTGTATCATTTCTGACATGAGCGGGAACATGAGTATAACCACTTACGTTCCATTATTAGCTGGAATTGCATCCTAACTTAAAACCTTTCTTTAAGTACAAAAAGCCCAATGACTACTTTGCATTAAAATAGAAGAAATAAAACATTTGAACACTTAAAAGACCCCATGCATGAGCAGGGTGGACATCCCCATGTGACCTGTGCACAACAGAAAGTGATATGTAATTGAATGCCGGCACACATTATCAAAGCGATTCCAAATTATATTTCCAAGCTCCTTCTTTTATTTAAAAACCATTTTCAACACGAATTAAACGCCGTGTTTAGTGCAAACAATATGAAATTGTTTGAGTTTGTTTATGTGTGCCGCCATTCAACTCCATTATCATTTCTGATGTTACACCGACTTGTGGACTTGCACATGGTGAGGAAGCTCTCAAACAACAGTTCTGAACATATAACATTGTCACATAATTCACCACCATATCTTATACAGTTAATCTTAACTTTTAAGTAATTTTATTTATGCTAGTTTCATATAACGTTTGAAAGACTTATACTCAACTAAGATAATAAACATGTATTCAGCTCAGAAATGCAATGTTCGGTATTCTCGTTATCAAATAGTGATTCTACCAACATAACGTAGTGTGTGAACACAGAGTCAAATGATGTTGCTCTTTATACACGTTTGTTGAAGGACTTTAAAAACATGATGGACCACAATGTTTCATGTGGGTACTAGTCGATAACAACACCCTGTTCTCCAGGTAGATTCAGAAACCTCAGTCGCACTGTATCTTTTTGACACATTGATCTTTCTTTGCTCTTAGGAAAAATATATGCAACAACAGCAGAAATAACAGAGGAAGTATAATGGTATATAAAATGCTGACCAATACGACAGACCAGAATTCGTTTAGTATTGTGCTAAAAATCCATGATTTAAAATTGATTTCACAACACAACATCTGAATTGCGCTATGTGTATAAATAAAGCATGTACGTTCACAATAAGATCTATATTAAGAAAAAACTTTAAGCATGGAGCTCTGTTTAGACAGCCAAAATGAAGCTAGCATTTCTAAGTTCTTTAAATAAAAAATGCAAACCTATGCAAAATATGGTGATGTAACAAGATTTTGGATTCATTATATTATTATAGCTGAGTAATTACAAAAAGTTGTATTACTTCCTGTCAGTTAAATAACAACATACTGTACACCATCTTATACCAAAAAGTAAAAATACTTAGTTTCAAAAAATCACAATGTCAACCATAAGAAGATAACAGGTTAAATTACAGAAAGTTTTTCACTGAAAGAAAAAAAATTGATATTAGCTTAGAAAAAGAACATGTGGGTGCAAATATTGTCATTGTGTACATTTCTTTTCTATTCTTAATCTTGAAACACAAATTAATTCAGTCGGGATGAATATATAAACATGTTTATGTCAAAAAAAATAAAACTAAGCTATGTAGATTTATAACATTTTTTGAATATTCCTAGCATATGATTAAATCATAGAATCCAGGATATTATTGATGGTAACGAAATCATTCCTATCGGCAAAGGCAAATCGTTGCTTTATCCGCACATGAAAGAATTAGGAAAAACCGGAAACAAAAAACCACTGAGCTGTTGTGAACAAGCCGATTACTGCTCCGAAACTGTTATAACTATTGGGAAATGATTGTTAAGCTCTATTCATTTGGCAATATTTTATATTTGAATTCAATGACGAATACGTACTATGCAATAAGGGGTCGTTTTAATTTCGTAACTGACAATCACGTTCATAAGAAATACAACAGTTTAGATGTCGTTTTCAAGCTGCAATGCAATCCACAATGACGTATGCAAATTATTATGGTTCTTTAAGCTTTGTCTAGTACCTCAAAAACGTGATATGTTGAAAAGAGAAACTTAGCGCACAAGTGTTGTGGTCAGTTAGAACAATGGCCAACAAACGTTTTATCGTTGTCCATGTTTGATTAGTCGTTTAGGCGTTATGTTTTGAACCAACCAGTACTTGTAATTATATACCTGCGTTTCTTACGCCTCTTGTTTCTGATTGTGATAACAGTAGTGTTTAGTAGACTGAGTAACCTTTAAAGAAGTAATTTTAGTAAATATTTAAGGCTTCTCTCTGGTCAAAGTAGTTGTCATGTTTGACTTACCTGTTTATACGAACGGAATTCGGTGTTAGTTTTATTCAGCTAGCTCGGATCTCAGCAATTAGATGTCTATGGATTAGACGAGCAACCACATCAGCCGAAAATTTCTATTTTTGCTCTGTTGTATTCATTCTTGTTATACAACTCATGCAATATTAACAAAGTCACCATGGCCTTCCAAGATGGAAGGATTGCCAAAACAAACACTCCGTTAGAACAAATTAACAATTCAACTATAAATTTTAATTACAAAGATATTCCCGATGGAAGCAAATAAAAGTATATTGAAATAAATTACATTTTCATAATTACGTCAAATCATTAAAACACCATCCCATTTATGTTTAAGCATAGCATAATTATTAAAAGTACCACAGGTGGATTCTGTTTTGATCGACAAGATAGGCCTCTCTGGTATAAAACCACCACAAATACACCTGTCAAACACAAAATTATGAAATAAACATTATAACAGAAGCGCAAATTTTAAAAACAAGATGCTCAAAAGATAATAAACTGGAACTCACAAGGCTGGGTTGTGTAGTGATTGTAAGGGGGTGTCCGAGATGAGGTTATATAAATTTAATAAAACGAACTATGACTTTGCATTAAATGTGTTTTTGTTCAGTCTACAAAACAGTGAACAAAAAAATTGGTATTCAGTGAGCCATGTTCAGTTAGAATACAGTGCTAAGTTTAGAACGGCCACCCGTTCCCCTACTGTACCTCTTTTGTGTGCAATAGCGGCTTTTCATGCTCAGAAAATACAGCGCCTTTTATACCAGTCGAAGAAGACGTATCGTAATTACTTTCATTAGATGAGTTTTTCAATTTATCTTAACACGAATATCTATCATGATATTTGGATGTGATTGCAACTAGAAACTGGAAATTTCGAGAACGAAGAACATAGTACTACATACATAACTTGACACTTGTCAATTCGCAAATACATGATCGATGAACATTTCTGGTTCCGAAATTTTATTGTTACACTTGCAAATCAGTGTTAAAATAGTGTAACCAGCTTTCAGCATCACAATCTAAAACAACGACGATTTCATACGTAGGAAACATATTGGTAATTGTCGAATAGTAGAGCTAAATAAAAAGCGAAATGTCAATGTGTAGAAACAAAATGTATTTTATCAAATCGAAATAATATTTGTAAATACGAAATAACATTCCGTAAAACCGAAAAGACATTGCCTTTATATATGGGAAGAAGAGGAGCGGTTTAATACTTTAAAAGACTATTTTCATTTTACTAAATTACGAAATAAAAAAAACAGTCTTTTGAAGTATCTTGTATTGTCTGACATACATCGAATTTATAATGTCGACAATCGCATATCGTACTTCAACAAACGAATGTTTCCTTCATCTTTCTACTTAAACCTATCCTAGAATCTATAACTTTGTCCGGGATGGTATACATGCATTTCTCTGTATACCCGTTAGTGCAAATAGAAGTGATTATATGTACAGTTTAGGTGTAAAGTGGTCCCGACAGTCTCATCTCTATCCATTATACAAAAATATGAAACATCCATTAACAAACAAGTAATTTACTTTAGCTACTATGTTATATTCAACTTACAATACCATCTGCTCGCGGAACATGTTATATAACATTCTATTAATACCATCATAATATCGATTTACCGAGTATTTAAAAAATTAAATATCAAAAGCACAACAGAATTTTACCAAACGATTGCCATAAAGATTATTAGACTTGCAACCTTCGATTGGTTTGCCTAGGAATATTCAAAGTATTTATTTTACAATTTTTAATATATGCACATCACCAATAATGTTATTTAACATGTTTACTTGCCTAACCGGGGATTAAATCAAGAATGATTTTAGTCCTAACATTACAGTCACAAGCAATATCAATAGACAGGTTTATCACTTATAGTAGTTGTGTGTGGTAATCATAATAATTGAATACCAACTTATTTACTGGTTAAATATAAATAAGAGCCATGTGGTGAATTATACAAAAATATTATAAACATATCATTGACGTTATTAAAATAAAAATACAAATAAAATCCAGAAATTATCATAAGCTCTTGTGAATATATTGTTATAAATATATTAACATTAAATAAATTTTAATGAAAACACATACACCTTCCTCTATTACTTCCATTAGTACTCTGAAAGTTACTTATACAATTACTAGAAACAAAATAATTTAAAACAAACAATGTAGTCTGATTAAATGAGTTTTTACTATGAATATAAAAGTAAGAAATAACATATTTATGAAGTCATCTAAATTCATATCTAATGACACGGTTAGTGTTGCTGAAAGAAATTTCTCCTTTCTTTCTGAGTTCACTCATTTATTTTAATCATTTATATCCCCACCTTGGATGGAAAAAACAAAAATTCATTTTCAATGCATCATACAAGTAATAAACATCTTATTTTATAAACAAATATATTTCATTTAGTGACACCATTCTGCAATTCATCTCTGGATTTGTATTGTCATTTTTATGAAGCCAAAAAAAGGTATTTGAAAGAAAGAGGAAAATATATTTTTAAGAAAAAAAAATAGTACAATATGACATTAAGCTTATTTCGGTTATTTGTTATTGTCATTTTGGGACAAACACAGATTGGATTTATGCGAAGAATGGACACATTCCAGCGAAACAGTGATGTTAAAGTTGGTCATATATAAATGAGATACAAAAAAGTAATAGCCTTGTTAGTATGTCGCAAGGTATAGCCTTTCCAGCGTGTAAATTCCATTGTATGGAATGGAAATACGCTGCATTATCTACATCGAGAGCAATAAAATATGTCTTTGTGGCTCTGAAGAATATACAAATAATGTAGAATATGCAAGTTCTGATGAAAACACAGGTCTAGTTTATGGAGTGAGGGAAACTACTGTTTTGACATCATATGTGCAGGTACTTTTTGTTTTGCTTTTCATTGCGTAGGTATT
Organism: Ruditapes philippinarum; assembly: GCF_026571515.1. Taxonomy (NCBI): domain Eukaryota; kingdom Metazoa; phylum Mollusca; class Bivalvia; order Venerida; family Veneridae; genus Ruditapes; species Ruditapes philippinarum. The sequence continues at coordinate 30,025 of NW_026863875.1, read as the reverse complement.
AATCTATATAAAACAGCAATGTTATTTATTTGTCATGCCATGGAAAATTCACAAAATAAATTAAACATCAATCAATATTATGTTACTAAAAGCATTTTAAATCACCATATTTAATATAATGATAACTTTTAAGAATGAGATCAATTTCTTAGATACCACTTTGAAAACGATTAATGACGATGATAATAAAATTGAAAAAACTGCGGTAAATAATCAAATTTATATCTTATTTGAATTATATTTAAAAAAAGTAAAAACACTTGATTTTCAAGAGTAAGTAAAAGTGGACACATAGGAAATCTTTTATGTACTATCTGAGCACACAATAAGTAGCATGCGGTCACTCGGAAACTATTACATGTGCATCTAAAGCCATAACGTGGACACGCAATAGGTTTTACGAGCACACTTTCGTAATATACTTACATATAAGTCATATCTTTCGCGTGGCCAAGTAAACGATTTCATTTTGACACCTAATGCGATCACCTGGGCACATATTGATACTCGTAGCTAAAGCGGGGGCACATAGTTTTTACGCCTGTTACGTCAGTTTTCCAGTGAAAAATATTCGTTGATCATGCATTGAAAAGCGATTGACAAGTATCTTGAAAGTTATATACTCTATTAATTATCTGTGAAATTGTGTTTAAAGTCCTGTTTTTAGAAGTCGATCTGCCAAGAGATGTCGTTTAAACAGAAATGCAAAAACTTTTCAAGAAATTGCATACTTTGACTGTTTTGAAACGTATGTACTTTCTGCAATTACAACGCTCTTGCACACAAAGTAGCACCACAAAGTAGCACTTAATTATTTTCCTTTTCCGTAACTGTCCTTCGTATTCTCCAAACATGTCACTCTGTGATGTTTTCCTGTCTCATAGACTGAACAAACATCCTGCAGGTCATCACTACAAGAGTTTAAATGGACTTAGGTTGGCAACCTTTCAGTTATTTAAAAGTATACTTAAGGAGGACTTCGTTGACGCATTTAAAATTGGATTAAATGGATAAAACTTTGAATTTCTGGAATAGGAGATTTTTTGTGTTGAAATAGACAATGGTAAAATATCTGCTCGTTTGTTATTTTTTTAACCATATAACACTACATGTTGACCCATCCTCGTTTATATATTTTCTTAATTGAAAATGACTGACGATAAATATTTGTACCATAATTTACTTTTGCAGACATCCGAAAAGTTAAACAAGAAAATACATCGTCTACCAGGCGTTTCTGACTGTTTATCCCTATATGAGCTTGGCTATGCTGAAGACGGTGTGTATGTTATTCAACCGAAGGAAGGTGTTGATATTGAGGTGTGGTGTGACATGTCAAATGGTGGATGGACAGTAATTCAACGCCGTCAGGATGGATCTGAAAACTTTTATAGAAATTGGGATGAATATGTAAATGGCTTCGGGAACACAACAGGCGAGTACTGGCTTGGTCTTAAGTACATAAACATATTAACTACAATTGGGAGTGCACTTTATATAGAAATGGAAACGTTTGAACATGATAATGTATCACCCGCATCAGCTTTTGCCGAATATTCCACATTTAAGGTTAATGACGAAACTGATAAATATAGGTTGACAGTTGCAGGATTTTACGGAAACTGTTTTGATTGTTTAAATGCTCATAACGGTGTAAGATTCACTACATTCGATAATGATAATGACTTGAGAGGTGGTGATAATTGTGCCGTTATGTTCCATGGAGGTTGGTGGTATACAAACTGTCATGAATCCCATTTAAATGGTTTGTACTTGGGAGGTGCTGGCTCAGAGTTTGGCAAAGGTATCACTTGGTATAGATGTTGGGGACAACGATATTCGTTAAAAGACGTTGTCATGAAAATACGTAGAAACGTATGAGTTCTAAAAGACAATTATAGAATTATAGTGTATTATCAATAACTGAAGGCACATTATATTTGTATACCTTAAAACGTTTTTTTTTTTGTGTGTGTTTTTTTATTTATTTTTTTTTTCATTTATTTATTTATTTATTCATTTATTTATACATATAACAAGTGGCCAGAAATATATTTGCTCTCTGTATATTTTTGTAATAAAGTCAGTTTTAGACTTGCTAATACAACAAATAAAGCAAGAGGCATTCGCCATGTACAAAAACATCACGCAATATATGTGATAATTCACAGCACAGGAAGAAGTCCTGGTTAAATCATTCATGATGAAATACATGTACATTTGTAAAAAGGTACATGTCGAATATAAAACGCAAAGCATTCAATGTTTTGTTCTGCAAAACGATATTAACTTCATAACAATATTAAACTTCATAACAATATTTTACTTCGTAGTATTACTTAGGTTATCTGTTTTCATATTGAGAATCCTGTGTCAGTACTTGATACATTAAAGAAGCAATTTTCTATTGCAAATCAGTGGCAAACGACCCAAATCTCCCTGGTTATACATACTAGGAGTTGGTATGTCTAAGTTCAATGCATTTGTCATAGAACTTGATACAATGTCAATATCTATCTTTTGCCTTTTCTGGAAACCAAATTTCAGACCAAGATGGCAATAAAGGTGGTATTATTAATTAAAATATGTACAACAATTAATATAGTTACCATACAAGTAGCCGTTTATATCAAGAAACGTCTCACTTTCAGTAAAAAGCGTTGTACAATAAAAACGCATGTATTCTTGAAATAATAGTCTGAAAATTTGGACCAACACTTAATTAAATGGTAATTAAGTCCTCGGAAGAAAGAAAAATATTTCAGTCCTAGCAGTCTCTTTCATCTAAAGCTAAAAATAACCAAAAACAACATCAACAAGGCAAATTTGAATTACGGTTATACTATGTATTCCTCCAGGATTGTGCTTTAAAATTACATTGAATATAGCAGATAAAGAGATCATGTTATCAAAAAAAATCAAAAAAGCATGAGCCAGTGTCAACTTCCGTAGAAAGTGCCGGTTAGCCCAATAAGAAAAGCGTTGAACTGTATATCGTGCGACCCAGGTTCGTTTTCCGTGCATCTTTCCTGTTGATTGATCATGAAATCATTTCTATGGTCATTCGCACTGTACCTCTGCTCTAGCATGTACATAAGTTATCAGTTCCTTGCGACAATGGAGGCAAGTAGTACTGGGAAATTGCTTGACAGCCTGCCCAGTTAAGATGCGGTTGCTGAACGGAGCTCTGGTAAATTTAATGTGGTAAGCTGCCGTAATCCGGAGTGAAAACTATCAACCACCACCACCACTTCCTAATATTTGCTTATTTTGTCAAAAGTAAATCAGTACTTATCAATAAAATGACCATGCTTTTTGTTAATTAATCGATTGACACTCCATATTGACCAAAGTATTTGTGACATAAATGAGAAAGTCTACCTTAAAATCGATTCAATCTTTTTTACTCTACACCTGTTAATTCCAACAAAAGACCATCATCAAAAATTAATGACTTACTTTGGATTCAGCACGTAATATATTTCATTAGATACAGAACATTGTAACAAGTAATCAACTTGCGAATTCAATCAAAGCGCTTATAGAACTGTAAGCGAAAAGCACCGAACATATTATGCAAATACATAATTAAATAAATAAGTAGATGCAAACTTTACATATTGTCATGGTGTAAATCCGATGGTAAGTAAAACTTAAAAGAAAGGGAAAATGGCAGCGTGATTTCGATTGGCTCTAATCAACAAGATCCTCTTTAGTGTTCATCTTGGCAGACTTACCGTAACAAATTCTAACGCATATCTGAGGATTATCGGTAAAAGTAGGTGATTGGAATGTGGCATAAAAACTTTTTGAAAAAAATCATCAATTCACATTGGTGAAATCTTCAACTGAATTGAATAATTCCGGACACATATTACAGACACATCATACCCAAGATAGATACATCATATCCCAAGATGCGTCACAATATGGTATTATATTTAAATGCTTATTCTTATTAATTTTCTGTTTTTACCCTATCTTCTGTATCGACTTTTCGATCGTTCAAATCCCTATAGAAAGTCAAAATGAACAAAATTGAAAATGGTGTGGGCTCGGTTTGATTGAGCTTGTTCGTGAACGGTTCTGTCAAGTGCAAACTTCTGTCCACGCCTCTGGCACCGGCTTAAGCACAATTCAAGATGAAAACATGAAAATACTGAATTGTTGAATTAAGATTCGCAGATGTGTTCATACGACAGTTATCATGTAACCTTCAATGCGACTCTCTCGTGCCATTCCTAGAAAAGCGGCTTATGGTCTCAAAGAAATGGAAAGCGTGTTCTCTCAACGTGAATTTGATATTTACAAAACATTTATTTTTATACTTAAAGGTTTTAGCTAAGTGTTCAATAAATAATTTAAAAGCTTTACTTTTCAACACACATGATAGCACTCGGAAGACAAATATTGCCATTTTGTAGTTGTGTTGTTGTAGCTTATATAGCTACACTTTAATTATGTAAATTGAATAAAGTTCAAAACCATAAGGACAATAAGATCACAGGTAATAGCAGGATTAACAATGGTTGCCGTGTTTCTTCGATTTTATCTTGCATTAATAGAAGCATTGTTTTAAAGCGCATAATAAAACTAACTTGTACTCTCTCCTATTTATTACATTCGATGATAGAATTATTAATTGAGTTTTCTGTACTTGTCCAAAGTTTAAAAACGTCGATTTCCTAACGTACTGTAAACTCAATACATGTCTATAGGACACATAAATCTGTCGTCTTCCCGGAAACGATTCGTTTTAGGTATTTGTTCCTTTATTACAGTAAAATTAATAATCTTATTTATATACATTTTATTTCAAAAACTTAAATGTATGAAGTGTTTTTTAAGGCGCGGGATCGACTAGTAATGTGGAGGCCATAAACGTCGTCCCGTACATCCACTCAAAAGATGTTATTTTTCTGATCTATTGTAATTGTTCAACGCGGCATTATTGATTGTTTGTTGTATGTGTATTTCTGTCTATTTGACATTTTCCTACTTGACCGGTGTCGGTATTCCTAAATTGCACACTGTTTAATCACTTTAAGGGTATTTATGTGCTTTTAAATTTCTCTTTGGCTGCTAATTTATGATATTTTGGTTTCATTACCGCAGATTGCTTTTTTACAATTTTGCTAAGATGTCCGGATCATTTGCTTCTTGCTCATTATCCGCTCGGCAAAAATAAGTTTTCTGATTTGTAATCCTATTTGTATTTTAAAGGAACATAGATCTATACTGTGTCAACTGTTTGATACCAACATTCGGAATCAAATATGTTTAAAAAAAGCCTAAATATACAACACAGAGTAGGGAAGTGAGGCAAGCATTGTATTCGTAATGAGCAAAAGTACTTACGTCCTGTCCTTACCTAACAGTATCAGCATTACATATATCCCATGAATTAGTAAAAAAAACAGATTTATTTTAAAACTTTTATTCTGACGGCACATTGTTCTGACGGCACATTACATCCCATGATTGAAAAGAATTTCTTTTTGTTATAAAGTGTAAACAGGTGTTTTAAAAAGTTCTTATAATGTATAATGAAATGTTATGCACCTGAAGAAAAAAAACGGTGCTGAAATGGGGCATAAAATGGCATACTTGCAGCAAACTTAAGTTTCTGCGGATGTTTCTAAAATCAAAATTTCACCATGTTCATGTTTAAATGTAGATTTTGTTTTAAACCGGTGCTGGGGGCCCATAAACCCGGTAATTGTTTTTTGCTTACCAAATTTTTAACAAATTTTGGCTCAAAAAAAAACCGACCTCAAGGGAAACTTTAACCGGGGAAGGGAAAAATTAAATCCCAATTTTTTTATACATTTTTCTAAGTCTTATAAAAAATTTTTGGGAAGACATTTCCCTAGAAAATTAATAAAAAATGGTTTTAAAAAACTTACTTACAGTTTTTGGATACCGACGACCTTTTAAAAGATTTTAATTCCTTTTGGAAATTTTTTTAAGGGGTTTTTTAAAATTTTATTTATTCAAACCGTAAGGGAAAATTTTGATTCGGGACCTTTTTATTTAAAGTTCGATTTTTTTTGAAATCCACTAATGAAAGTCCAGAAATCCGGAATTCCTCCAACGGACGGACGGCCGAATTTCAGAATAATAAATCTAGGATTTCAATGAGGGCCATATTGAAATCTGATATAAAATCTGCATACGAAAATCGTTAATAAACAGGAACATGTAGTGAATACTTAAAGACTTGCGACCTTATACATTCAAACATAAACTTTACATAAATAAAGTTCTTGAAGTGAATTTGTCTTAAATTGATTTATACAATAAGAAATCTTCAATATAAAATATGAAGTGACAGATTTCAAAGATGTCTGTCATTAGACGTCTGCAACAGAGGAAAAATAAAGAGTAAGTCAGTTTTCTGCTTTACATAAAGGTAAGTTTAACATTTCTACCCGCTTAATTTGCAGAATGTCTATACAGTGTTCCTTGGTCAATCAGGTAAATGAATCTTTTTCTTGCAGAAGTCAACAATATATGAATCTTCATGATTTCACAATGTCATTTGGATTGCATTACGAGTATAAGTTCTGTTGGAAGTACATTTCAGAATTAAACTAGATGGTTAGGTCCATACACACCATTTTCAATATTATCGTTTCTTGCGTTTTTTAGAGGTTCTGTTTTTCTCTTTTTTGAAATCAATCATTATTACTTGTTTTAAATAAAATACATTTTTGAAGGAAAATAATAAATTTCCACACCATGAAAATACAAACTTATACAGCATACAGCGGTACATGTTATTGATTATAATGTTTAAACAGAATAATCCGTTTATCTAATTGTTTCAAACAGCATTTACATATTATATTTACACGTAGATCTATATTTACTCCGATTACGTTATTGCTCCAAAATAAATTTGATGATTTTTGACTTTGTAACAGTTCAGGTTCGGCAAGGAGCATGGATGAACATAAAAAGGGTGTATACAATGAATTATCATAATATGGATTTATCCTACGAATTATCATAATGTGGTTTAATTATAGGATGATTTTATTTTGGGGGGTTCACTTATGGATAAAAATAAGGGGAATTTTTTTCCCTTATTTGAAGTCATTTAAAAAAGATTTTTCCTATGAATTTGCCTCAAAGAGGTTTATCCCAAAGGATTAAAGGATAAGGAAGGGTTTATTCTACGGATGACCATAAGATAAGGAGGGTTTTTTCTATGAATTATCATCCATAGAAATTTATCCTATGAGTGATCATAAGGAGGATTTTTCCAGTGGATGATCACAAAGAAAGTTTATCCCATAAATGATCATAAAAATGATTTGTCCTATGAATGGACAAAAGGCGGATTTATCCATTGGCAGCAAGTGATCATTCATGCTTGAATACGTTAAATGTCTCTTTTTGATTATTGCACGTTATGAAATAAAACATATTTTCAAACATTAAATCATGGTATTGGTTTATAACAGTCAAATAAACTATAATAATTCAGCATGCATTAATTGTTCAGAAAATACGTTAAAATGAATTGTGTTCAGTCTGTATTTATGCAATTATCTGTGATGATATTGTTCAAGTCTTGTCAAGAATAAATATTGTAAGCTCGTATAATTGAACTACTAATTGATAATGGTTTTTTAACGGACTTAAATTATGTTGCTGTCAAATTAATTGATTGCATAACGCACAATAATATAGAATTAACGAAGATATTATATATGAGAGCATTTATATTCATTGCAGACGGAATGCCTGATTGTTTAGCAAGAAAGATAAAAACCAATCACGGTATCATTCAAATACTCGCACGTCCATAAACAACGGAAAAAATAATAAAGTAACAGATTAATTTCTTGATATTAATAACAAGAATCGGGCGAACTCCTACACATGATGTTATTAACCAACTTGAACAGACAGCGTTACGTTATTGTATACGCTCACGCCTTTTTTATTCAACCAGTTCATCTGAATTCTAATGATCAGTCTGGCCTATAAGACTACAGACATTCCTCTGTTTTAAGACAAGTTGTTCTTTAAGCATAGAAAACTCAAAACTTTTAACAGCAATATTTAATTGGTTCTGACACTGGAAAAAAATATCATGATGGCATTTTGGATTGTGAGTAACATCGTTCTTAATACTCTGATTGGACTCAGTTTTAGTAAAGAAAGGACAAAATCTGGTGAAATTGTTATGTATGATGTGGCATATGTAACGGAAATACCACAAAGGAATAAACTTGTCACTATACCTCATAGGGTATCCTTTTTAACTTTCATTGTAAAGAACAGAAATGCGTTGCATTTTTCTATATTTAAATCAATGAAACGTGCCTTTGCAACGTAGAAGAATTTGCAAGTACGAAAGATACTGCAAACTCTGTTCAAAACATAGGCATCGTATATAGACTAAAGAAAACCAGCGTTTTTACTTCATATTTACAGGTTCGTTAAAATATTCTTTTAAAACATCACATTTATATTTTAAGGTTTCATCTTTGATATTAGACTGATAAGTTTATCAATGTCTTTATAGAACAGTCTTAATCAAATTGTAAAATGACATATCGAACAAAGGTAATAGTAAATTTTAAGGAACGTAAAAGTATTCCAAAACATTTTGAACATAATCTGGTCGTGTTTTCTCTTTCGTAGACAACATATGGATTGTACAAGAAAATACATCGCCAACCAAGCGTCTTAGACTGTTTATCCCTTTATGAGATGAGCTATGTCGAATACGGTGTCTATGTTACTCAACCGACTGAAGGTGTAAATATTGACGTGTGGTGTGACATGTCCAATGGTGAATGGAGATTAATTCAACGCCGCCAAGGTGGATCTGTAGACTTTTATAAAGATTGGGATGAATACGTGGATGGAGTTGGTACAATAATAGGAGAGTAAAACCTAGGTCTTAAATACATTAACATATTAACAACAATTGGCAGTGAACTTTATATAGAAATGGAAACGTTTGACATGATAATTTTGCACCCGCATCAGCTTTTGCCAAATATTCCACATCTAAGGTCAATGACGAGACTGACAAATACTTGTTGTCAGTTTCAGGATATACTGGTAACTGTGCGGATTCTTGGGCCGTTCATAACGGTTGGGGTTTCTCTACATTCGATAATGATAATGACGAAAGAGGTAGCGAAATTGTGCCGTTAAATACAATTGAGCTTGGTGGTACAGAACTCGTCATGCATGTAATTCAAAAGGGCTATATTTGGGAGGTTCTAACACAGAATACAAAGGTATCATTTGGTCAACGTGGCAAGAATATTCGATTAAACGTAGCGTTATGAAGATACGCCGGAAAACCGGAAAACGTACGGTTTAAACAAAAATGTTAGGATTATATAATAACTACCTTTCTGTTTTAAGACATTTTTTTCTGATAACAACTTTCTTATTAACAGTCGACAAGATAAGTAGATAACATGTCTAAATCAAACGTATCAGAACATATTAAACATTGGATCTAAGTCTTATATTGCGTACATGCTTGTATATTTTCGGAATAATTTAATAAAAACGCATGATTAATTCCAATATACCCGTGTTATGATATAAAAATGAGAAATATGTGAAAAAAATAGTTGCATGTATGCACAAATTCTGATAATATGGGATACATTTTCTATTTGGAAAAATACGCCGCTTTACATTTTTATTTTGCCGTTTTTGATGATCTTTGTTTGTATCACTTTCTTTCTTTCCTAGTAAAGGTATATATGGGTTATGTATTTACAAGTGAATTGTTTTGAATCTAATTCTTTAGTTATTGGAACATTGAAAGGTGAATGTAAGATAATACCTGTATAATTCTATACTTTCTTTTTTTGTTGTTGTTGTTGTTGTTATTGTTGTTGTTGTTGTTGTTGTAAAGACGTAATTGGGTTATATATACAGGATTACTGTATGTTGTTCTCTCTTTAAAAAGATTAGAAGATATAATTGTTTATGAATAAGTACACTATGCTTTCAAAATAAGAAGCGTTTGACAATATTAATTATGAATGAAAATAGCATACTACATGTATAATTATGCGTATATTTTCATTATGTTACGTACAGTCAATTAATAGTATAAAACATCCAAAGTTGATATGTATGTATTTTCTTACTACTGTTAACAGAAAAAAATAAGAAAGATGTTATAACATTTCTAATTATATGTTTGACATATAAGAGTTAATTATTGGCAGCTTAGATTTGTATTTTAAAACTATATTACATAAAATCTCCAAAAATTAAAACCTCTACAAAATACTTAGTTGAATTAGTTCATGTATTATATATTATTATTATTCTTCTTTAAAAAAAAACATTTTCTATTTGGAATGTTTTTAATTTTCATTTTGCCGTTTTAGATGATCTATAATTTTCATTTTCTATATTTCACAATAATGAACATTTAGAAATGTTTGACAACATTTTTTATTTCGTTGTTGTATTTAATTATACAGGTTTTTTTAAATAATTAAAAAATTTAGCCTGTAGAAAAAAAAATAGGGAAATGTAATAAGTTTTTTAAATAAGGGTTAAAAAAGGGATAAACCATATTTTTTGTTTTCCCTTTTCCCATTTTTCCCTTATTCTTTTGAGGGTTTTTCGGAGATAAAACCCTTTTTCCAGCCCCTGGATTTTTAAAAAAATTAAACCTGTAAAAGAGAAAAACTTTTAAAAAATGGGGCAGCCCAAAGCAAACCTTCAGTTTTAATTTTCTTTTGGGAAAAAAACATTTATTTTTGTTTCAAAACTGTGTTTTCAAAAAATTTTTATTTTGGAAAAGATAATATCACTGTTATGCTTTTTCCCAAAAAACTGCCCCCAAAAGCTTTTCATAGGGGCGAAAATAAATTCTTTTCCCAAATATAAAAATTTGCAGAAACAAATTTGGGGTCCGTTTTTAATTTTTAAATATAGCCGAGTCTGAAATAAGTTTGGCAGATATGTACGAGTCTAACATTATTGCTTTCAACATGTTTAATGACCTCTGTATCTCACATTACCATTTGTTTACATATTGACAAAAGTTTATTACTTCAATTTCATAAGGAGTTGATATGGATTTTTGGACTCTTAAAACTGAAACAAAACAAGAGGGAGTATGACTTGCATTGGATATTTTGGAATCTAAAAATAGAAAATTAAGCTTTAATGGGTGTGATATGAATTTGATATGAACTTTTTGGACTTTAGAAATGAACACGAGTTAAAAGTTGGACCCAATAATGGCTTCTCTTGAAACATCACGTGATGCAATTTCTGAAAGTGCATTCAGTATGGTTATATCTATGAAGTGTTAAATATTTATATTTTTATAATTTGTATGTGCTCATTTAATTTTAGACCATATTATACTGAGTGACTTGAAAACATGTATTATTATAATTTGAACATTGACTAGCATTGAACTTTTAATAAAGTGGCATACTTCAAAACGGAATGCTCAGATAAAGCAACCTGTTTAAATTAATAGTACAAATTATAAAATGAATAATGTTAAATATTTTGCGTATGCAATGAGAATTGGAACATATAACCAAACGCTATTATGTTTAACGAAACATTATTTGAAGTCCGTGAAACACGACTTTTTAGGTTCTCATTATATTTTAGATTAAATGTCTGAAAATTAAGTACATGTAATGCTATGCAATAAATTTATTTTAAAACTTGAAAAGGTGTTGAGAATAATGATTAGCTGAAAGTACAGTTTTTTTTTTTCTGATGAAATGTCAGTGTTGTATAATACGGAAAGAAAACATAAGTAATATTTTGTATAACTACATATCAATCTCAATGAAAAACAATAAACATAATAGTGCCTCAAGTAGAATCAAAATGATAAAAACTACATTTGAATTGCAAAACTCGTTTGTATTAAAAACAGCAGGTTGTAAGAAAAATTGTAAATTGAAACCAATAATGTCAACAGAACAAATTTTACAAATAATGATAAATCTTTAACTGTACATATTTGTATGAAGCACTTAGCTTCAAATTGGGAACCACCTGTTAACGTGCGTTTCACGATATTATTTTATAGGGTATTTCATGTTCTAATTTGGAGCTATTTTTATTTAAATAACAAAACATGCAAAACAAATCAGGACATTTTGGCTAAGATATAAGACTTAGTATAAACTACTTACATTTTCCCTTTTGCCATATTGGAAATGTAATTCAAACCGAGAAAAGTATATGCAGGGCTAGTGAAAAAAAGTGATATATTTCTCCATCTGTCTGTCTATCTGTCTCGTCTGCGTCTGTGTGTTTGTCCGTCCGTCACAACACTTGTCGAACTACTCATAAAATCTACTGTGCAATGTTATGCCTTAGTTACTTTATTTTTTAAAAGTTGTGTCCGGATCACACCTCGTATACTACTTATGCTATTTGAGTGAACATTTACAGACTTGATCGGTACTACAAAACTGCGCATATTCAACTGGTTTTCAAGTTGGCTGAGAATATGGCCCTTCAATAAGAAAAGCCGCTTCTGTCAGTTAATGCCCGTAAAAATTACTCCACCCTCTGTTACAACGCTGCGATATAACAGGAAAAGAACTTCCAATCAACTCTTAATACAACTGCTTAATTGGCTTATCATCTGGCGACACATGTGTCCAGTGATTGCTCTTGTCAAAGCAACATATTTCAGATGAGTGTTTACATTCATATGTCCGTTTCAATGTTATATTGTTATTTTCTCAGTGACTTCAATTTTTGCTTTTATTACCACATACATACGCATGAAGGTAAATAATTTTTATATTATATAACTTTACTTTTAGAACATAAATTCATATTAGACAATTTTTGTATTAATTTGCAAACGCCTCGGTATTGAACAAATAAATTCATGTATTGATATCATTAAAGACGCAATTGTTAACCCAATCGTAGTGAAATCACTAAATCACCAAGCATGCGAATCCACTTTGCAGCGTAACGAATTGTTATATGATTAAATGTTCAAAAAAAAAATTTCTGTTGCAAATGTTGTTTGTATGTTTCTTAAAAGACTGTATGGGCTAAAAGTCCGTATACTACTATTACATAACATCACATGATACAGCATACTAATATATTTCGTATTTAAACTAAACTGCGGTTTGAATATTAAATTAACTGTAATTTCAACAGAAACTTCCGTTCCCAGACGGTAATGTTGTATTAATATTTCATACAACCTAAACATATCTCCTAACATTAACCTGTTAGAACAACAGAAACATTCATATCCATGAATTAATCACACTTATCTAATTAATAAAATTTTGAATTCTCAGTTGCTTGCTTTTGGTTATGTAACTTACCATTTCTTAAGTTAAATATTCTATTCAATAGAAACCCATAGCAACCAACCGTCGTTCATTCTTTATCAAATTAATGTATAAATGTTTGTCTATTTCTCGTATAAATGTCTCTAGTACTTGCTCGCTTGGAGTCGTATATATTTCAATGCTCTTATATACTATCTCCTCTATCTATATTTATAATTGCTATTATTTTTTGGTGTACGGATTATCTCTTTAGAATGCCACGTTGAATTTTTGATTATAATCCATCTATCTTCTATATATCGCGTCTTAATGAATTGGTGACATCTTTTGTCGCAGATAGAGAAGTTTCTCTTTAGTGACCGTCACTCTTATTTCTGCTCTCTTATATTGATTCATGCAGTTTTCATCTATCTTACTATTTTTTTATTCATGTTTTGCTTTTTGCCCTGGGTTCGTCATTGACAGAAACAAGCACTCGTGGATGAGGGCAGACGACTGTTATTGAGAGAGAAGAACAGAACGGTGTCAATCTTCTTATTGTTGTTTTCTTTATATCTAATAATATTTTTTATATTTAAATCCAATGACATAATAAGACACCAAGTGATCCTTTATCTCTCTTTTGCTGAGCGGAACCCCGGTTGTATCGCTTGGTTGAGGTTTGGGCGGAGTGAATTGTTCTTAAAACGCATCTCTATATCACATTATCTTACTTCATCTAATATGAAATACAAGTGTATATTAAGTTATAAAGGACCGGTTTGTAGCTTATTAATTTTATCTTTAAAATATTAAATTAAACTTACCTTCTTCATTATGTCTGTATCTTTGTATCTATCTTGACATGTACTGATGTTAAAAGAAAATGAAGCTGTCAGATTTTTACTTCATCTTAAAGATGTCTTATTGAGGGTGTAAATAATTGTAAATGTATGTAATAAATTTCAAATATTTCTAAGTTTAAGTTTCATTAACATGAATTTGTATTTACATTTTCTGTTACAATTTCTAAAAAGAAATTTCTGAAATTTATTACAAAGTTATCTTACTGTAATGTTTTTCCGCCAAAAAAGCTAACATTGGCCAAATCGTCATTTCAGGAATTTCATTTTTTACAATTTTTGATAATAAATAATTTTAAAATTTTATAAACGGAATTTAGTTCATAGCGATAAAGGATAAGTGATTTGTAAAAAAAACTACATACAAATGTTGAAAAAAATAATTTCCCGGAAATAACGCATTTTACTACGAATATTGGGTCCACTCACGACTGTTAGAATTTTTGATCGCCTTGGGCAACGCAGCTTTAAAACGGGTAAGACTCCCTTAAAAATAAAAACAAAAAACCCGTAATGGGGTTGTTTTTAGTTATAAAAAACAAAAAAGAAAATAGAAATGAGGGTAATTTCCCAAGCTTAAACCAATTTTCGGGTAAACCCCTATTAAAAATAAGACTTTTGTATATTAAAATAGATGATATTGAAAAAAGTAAGGTTAAATTTTACTAAATTTTTTTGCCCGGGGTTTGTTTATTTTTTCACTTAGGGTATGATTTTAGTAAATAAAAACCTGCACTTGCTTTTCCCTTTTGTCCTGTCCGGGTTTTTGTTTGGGGGTCCTCCTGGGCCCCTTTGGGAAACTGGCTCCTTTGCGGATCGGGGCGGGTTTGCTTTATTGGGAACGCGCGCCTTTACTTTTTGACCCCTTATTTACCCATATTAAAAAAATTTTAAATTTATGCAAGAACGCCTAATAATTTTTCAAATAAACTTTAGGGAATATAGATACAGCGGAAAATACAATATTTTAATTATATCAAAAATCAAAAAAAAAAAAGTACCTACAGTAAAAATAATATGCTTTTCCACGATTTTCGCCTATACCGTAAACACTTATAATTTAGGCATCGTTCACCACCTATGTTTGAATAGCGCAAATGACGTCCTGTCAAACACGAAGTATTTTCTTAAAATTAAACTTGCCGAAATAAAATCTGCTTTTATTTTTAGTTTTTTTTTTCAGTAACACTGACCCTAGATAATTTTTTTTCGACTCAAAACGTACTTTTTAAATTCATTATACCATCGTGTCAACGTTTTTAAACAAAGTTTATTTCAATATGTTTAATTCTGAAGTGGCATTTAAGAATTAAATTGATCGTGAATTACTTTATCTAAATAAAAATTTAAATTTTTTTCCCCTTCAATTTTTTGGGAACCCTTTTCCCCTTGCGACCCCAAAAATTTAAAAAAACATAAAAAGACTTTTTGGGGTTTAAATTTTGCAATTAAAATAAAATGTTCACAATTCTGAAAATTTTTTAAAAAAAACTTTCAGACAATTAAAAATTAGGTTTTTTATTATTCATTATAAACAAACATGCCTAATAGAAAGTTTTAAAGAAAAATTTAAATTTTAAAAGCACCAAAATTTAAAAGGTTTTAGTATTAAAAAAACAAAACAGAAAAATTTAAAAAATAATAAGAACTCAATTGAAAAGATATTTAGTGGATTCCTTGACCAATTTTAAATAAAAAATTATTAAATAATTTTTGTTTTAGTTTTTTTTTGTGTGTTGTTGTTTTGTGTGTGGGTGTGGGTTGGTGGGCGGTTGGGTGGCGGGGGAAAGTCATTATGCACATAAAATTATTTACCTCTAATATGCAATCAATCCGATTAAAAGGGATTTCTCTGTAATGATTTATAGGAAGAATAATAACATAATGTTTTTAATATACTGAAAAGTTACAGGGAAGGGGGTTTAAAAAAAAAAAGAACACACAAAACCCGAGTCAATTTCGTTGGAGCTTTACACAAGAATAGTGGGAGGTATTATGTGACATTAAACCTTACCGGAAGTTTACTACCACTTGATGTGTGCCGTGTGATATGACCAATGTGGATGGACAGTTATACAACGCCCAAAACGGCAGACGGATCGGAAAGATTTCTACAGAAATGGGGGAAGATTATAAAAATGGGTTTTTGGGAAACAGAGTGGGCGATATTTTTGGATCGGGCTTGAAAGATATTATCATCCAATTAACTTAAAAAGCCACATTTCTCTTTCACGTCAAAGTGGAAACATTCCCAAAATGACAACATGAATCCATTTTCATGCTTTTGCTGAATACCACTCACGTTATGACGAACATGAGTAATAACAGATTGACGGTTGGAGGATATCACGGCTCGTGTGGTGATTCCATGTCGTATCATAATAATTGTCAATTTACGTCCAAAGATAGTGACAATGACGACTCGGACCGGAACTGTGCACAATACTTTATTGGAGCTTGGTGGTACAAGTCATGTTGTTGCGCGAATCTGAATGGGGTATATCCGAACGGGGGATATACCAAATTCAGTCGTGGTTTAATCTGGAATAACTGCAGGAATGATAAGTACTCTCTTAATAATGTTGTTATGAAAATTAGAAGATATATGTAATTTTTCTCTTATATTGAATGTGTAAGCTGCATTTATATTCCGTAATAACACGGCTACGTTAAACAACCGTTTGATTGAACCATTCTGTTTTATATCACAAACAATTTATATAAAAATAATAGTGCCATCACAAGTTTGGGAGACAGGCATCCCTCGTAAGACTTTAGTAATGAAATCACAAATTATGTCAGATCTTTTTTTAAACAATAAACTGGGTATTTACTTAAATCAAATCAGCAATGCTATGCTTCATAGATTAAAATGAGCGTCTTTTTTTGTTTGTGATTATATTACAATTTGATCATAGTTATTTTATATTTCCATAATTATATTGAAAAAAGATTTTAGTGTCTCTATAGATGTATCGATTGCTTTCAAATATTGTCTTTTTACAGTTTGTGTAACAGTCTGGATAACCACTCCGAATAAAGATTTAACTCCGCATATTATTTGGCCTTTTAATATGTATATGCTTTCTTTTATAAGGAACCATATACGGCTTTTCACATACAGATATGAAAGATACAGTGCGCGTGCTATACACTGTTTGCTAGCCAACTACCACGTTTTCTTCCTATCCCCAATAACAGCTCCAAACGTGAAAGTTGGACAAAATACATTTTATTCAGGTTAAGGGTTAGGAAAAGTTTCATTGAGAAATAATCTATCGCTGCCTAAGTTAAACGGGTCTTTAGTGTTAAAAGTTAAGAATTATGATTGTCAGAAACATTTTTGTAATTGTCATGTCATAATAGAATGGCTATACTAAGTATCAGCTTCAAGCTTTACATACAGGTAAAGGATTTTATAATGTTTGTATTCATGTTTGTTTGTTTGTTTTGCTTGTCTATTTGTTTGGTTGGTTGTTGGTTGGTTGTGTGGTTGGTTGGTTGGTTTAACGGCATACCAACACAATTACGTCATATAGCGCCGAAACAGAAAAAAGCTCGGGTGTTACACACTTAAAGAAACACCAGTGTAACATAACCCCTTGCAATAATATTATGTTTTATAATCATAATTTCATTATTCTTTGCGTATGTTTGTAGTAAAAAAATATTCCCGGTTTTTCATATTAAACATATATTGTATAATTGTTTTTTTTGTGTGTTCGTTTTGTGCGTGCGTGCGTGTATGCGTGCGTGTGCGTGTGTGTGCGTCTCTTGTTATTGTTGCTTTATATATCACAAAACGCATTTTCTATACTTGTCGTACATTTTATCATGTATTTAACATGTCATGTGATTTACAAGTCCTTTTAAATACTTTCCAGAATTTTTTTTTTCGTCTTTTCTTTTCTCACTTTATACAGTATATATTTCTTTGAACAAATACTTGCATAACATGTATCAAATTTCTGATAATAAAACCTTTCACTGAATATGAAATTAATTGTTTCAATATTCAAAGCACATGACGGTCCTTTGGATAGAAATTATTGTACATGTACATCATTTTGTTAATTTTTAAGTCAAAACCTGCAATATATATCAAAACGATAAAACTCTAAAAGTACTGTTTGGCAATATTCACCTGAGACTGAAAAATTTTCGGAAGCTTTTTTGTTAGATTCCGTAATTTATTACAATTAAAAAATTGATTTTAATGATAGCATATAGTACTCGATACATTTAATCATACATACGGCCCGATGGCCTAGTTGTTAGTATTATGGCATAACAGTCACGCAATTTCAAGTTAAAATCCACGTCATTTTTCCCAAACTAATTATTTTTAATCATATGCAAAATTAGATGAATAATTTGTTTACTTTCTGGTGTCTTTTTTCATAACTTTGATACATAAATGCATAACTATGTAAGTAGTCATGATCCCCATATTTAAAGTCGCACAATAGGTGATTTGTATGCCCGAAAACATAATATTTGAGTTTTGAAAACTACGAAAAAGAAAATAGAAAAAATAATGTTTAATTGAGATTGTCACCTACAATTTGAAAGTAAAAATCTTAACTTTTTGTCACAGAGGCTAGCCAGGCATGTGTTGTGTTAGTAACTTTAAGTCATAAATAAACCATGTGAACCATTATGCTGTACTTTAAAATCCGTAACATTTACTTCGGAAATCGATAATTACCGACAAAAGGTCATTGAATACTCAAATGTCTCAGGTTAATACCGCTAAACCATACTTATTGCATGTTTGGAACTTTTCTTTGTTCTTACTAACTCATTATACTCAGTACACTTTCAGAAGGTGAAGAAGTGAAGGGGCACAAAAGAGAGTAATGCACGTTTTTCTTTTTCTTTTTTTTTCAGATTTCTATTACAAAGAAATGAAAATGCGATAAAACAGTTAGTAACGGGGATGTTTCTGCAAACAAATTTTCTCGGCCTGACCGTCTAGACATTTTTAGCAGTAACACCCCTTAATGTCGCCCGAGCCAGTGTTATATCCTCGTAACTAACTCGTTTCATATACTATTACAAAGCAAATAAAAAACATTTACTTATAAAGTGAGAAAAAAGAACATTCTGAGTTGAGCAGCATTGATAATGGTACATATATTGTTGGAAGTTCTTTCAATTTAATCTTACAATGGTATTTAATTTAAAATATATATATATATATAACGTTCGATTATCAATGATTAGATGCGTATTTGGTAACTGAATGTGTCTGCTTCCAAAAGATGGAAACAAACATCGTTTTTTCCAGGCTTTGTACCCATACTACTTGGTATATACGATTTGATTAAAAACAATGTTCAGCAGATGTAGATGACGTCATGATTTATTTGTCTGATGAATAAAATACTTCATTTTAATTTATAGAAATGTTCATATTTTTTATAAGTATCCGGAAAAACATCTGTAAATTCGTCTCAAAAGAAATTATAAAGGTATGTTTACTGTTACAAGGTATTGAAAAATGTTTGATTTCGTGCCTGCAAGTGTTGAAAAAAGTTCATGATAAGCGAACCTTGTCGAGAAAATATTGCCCACAATTCGTTTGACAAAAGTTCCCCGTATTTCAAACAGACTTGTTTATACTTTGTTATGTTTGTATTTCATTAATTAATTTAGATATGAAGTTTGAACGTTAAAAGATTTTTCAAAAATAAATCAAATAAATATAGCCATGCATGTATGCTTAGATTCAAGGATAAAAAAGCTCTGTGTTTTAAACTTTAACATTATTTGAAATAAAACCGGCTTGGACAATTTATATTGTTTTCATTTTTATTGACAAAAACCTGCTTACCTGAAACTGTGCACTAATTTATGCACAAGCTGTAAGTACTTTTTCAATAGTAACGTTTATGTTATGACATAGAAAAGTATAATCCAATCAAATATGATACCTTTAGAAAATATAATTATGCTCAGTTTGTCCATTTGAACTCAATGCAAAAAATCAACAATAATAGTAATTTATACTCATCACGATCCTAAGATTGATAAAATAGTGGTAAGTTATGAATTATAAATTGACATGATGGTTTAAGGCAACATTATCTCTAAGCATGATACGTAACTGAATCATCTAAGCGAACGATATTTTTTATGTTCCAAATCATCGATAATACTGGCCTTGTAATCGCTAAAAAAGATCAGTATCAGGATAAAATGATACTGATTTTATTGACATTGTTTCATGAAAATTAAAATTGTTGATTTTGCTTGAATTAAATGGTACACATTTAAAATGTAAAAAATGGTGATTTGCCAATAAACAACACTATTTTTAGATAAAATCGAAGAATAACAAACAAAATAAGAAATAATCGCATCGAAATATGGATCAATTTTAGGATCAAGATCAATATTTAGTTGAACTGTAAAATACCCGTATCTTGTAGAATAACATTATAAAGGTATTCAAGAATTGCTTATACGACTCTACCCCATACATTATAGCTTTTCAATAAATGCTGCCACTAAAAGAAGTATGCCCCCGAAAAGAAGTTTGGACATGAAACCCGCAAAATATGCCAAAATACTGGTCATATACGCCCGGCCGCCTTTGTGAAATATCATTCCTAAAATTCAATTGAAATTTCATTTAGAAGTGTAGGAGAAATAGTCTAAACAAATTTCACAAGAAAAAGATCATCAAGGGCCCATAAGTGTGCAAAAAAAATCATGCACAAAATTATGTCACAATTCACAAATAGACTTGGAAAATCATGACACAATTTTTTTCACTGACATTTCTCAAGTAGTTTTAGAGATGAAGGAATGCCAAGTTAATTTATTAAAAAATCAAGATACTATAAATTCCCCTGCGGTACTTGAGTTGTAGCGTGGACAAGCTTAGTTTACTAAAATTAACCATTAAGCGTGTGGAGGTGTGAAATAAATAGACAAAATAGGTTGTAGTTTCCAGATTTGACCTTAACTGATCAACAATCATATACAGTTGACTCTCGGTAACTCGAAATCCAAGGGACTGGGCATTTTACTTCGAGAGAAACGGAATTCGAGTAACAATGCTACAACATTTAACCGTTGAAATGACGGTAAATCACTTACAACTCACTGTATAATGTAAACAACAATACAATGTAAAGTCGGAAAAGACGTTAACGTAAGCGAGGAACGTCACATTATGCAAGGCGCTATAAATGACGTTATCAATTCTTGACATACTCGGGACGCGAGATTTCATTTAAAGTTTAGTAATTAATCCGTTATTTGAACATTACATTTGCTATAGTCTCATATAAAGTATTATTAATTAAGAAACAGTCATAAATATATTGAATTCAGTCTCTCATTCATGTATCACTTTTCCTTTGAAATTTTAGTTTAATACATTTCGAGGGGGTGTACAATTGCACGATTTGTAAGTCCATTTTGAGTTCAAATTTAAGCACTTCGAATAAATCCATCTTTTCCCGTCACGAGTTCTTCAAAAGCAGCAAGTTTCCATAATAAGCGGGGAACATCGTCGTGGACTAATACAACGTCACCAACGGATATAGTGTGGTTATTTTTGCCTGTAGACGTTCTCATAAAGCTCATAAAGCTGTCATGTATTCGTGACGCCATCTATTCCGGAAGTGGTTTACTTTGTATCGTACCCTGTTTTATAACTTACGAACGGCCACTTGGCGGAGGGAATGTACATGTAAGGACATCCTCATAAGGGAGTTTGGGTTATTCCGTCTCCGATAAATAAGTTGATGGTGCGAGTATTTCCCGGTTCATCTGAATTACACCAGAACACAACATAATGTCAAGGGCCTATCGTTAATCATTGCTTCGATTTCTTGTGATATATTCACATGTACACGAAGTAGTAAGAAATACAAGAACATGTCATTTAAGCAAAAATATCTTGCAGATGTATTCTAGATTTAAAATAATTTTAAATGCTGTGACAATACTCTGGAATAAAATTTGTTCAAGTAAGTATGAGGGCATGACCGCTTATAAAAACAGTGTTTATTATGTATTAGTACTACTTATTATTATTATTATTGTTGAATTATAATTCAATAAACACTGTTAAGGTCATGGCTCACGAGTTGAAATAACTGTAATTTAAAACTGTTATGGTTGAATATAAATATTTTGCTTCTCTTTTTTCCAATTTTTCAAAATAAGATTAAATATCAAAAATACAAAAACGCTGAAAGATTTTCAAAGGGCGTTTAACATACTGAAAAAATTTACATTTTTCAATAATAATAAATAGTAATACAATTTTTCGGTTTTATAGGGGAATAAGTCTGACGAAAAAATCCACAAATTGTCTGGACGATCAATTCATAAAAAAAAATAACGTGATGTATAAAGTCCCCTCTCACAGAGAACACACGGCTTTTACGGTAACCAACCGTTAAACCCCTACAAAAAACCAACTAACCTGAGTTTAAAAGATTACCTCGGCCCTTCGGTGTTCCCCTGAATAGAAATAAAATTTTATAAAAAAACCACACGGAAAAATTGAAAATTAGCAGGCTCGGTTTGATTGAACCTGTTCATGGACGGTACTGTCAAGTGTAAACTTACGTCCACGCCCCCTAGCACCGGCTTAAGCAGAATTCAACATTTAACATGAACTGGCACAATTTGGAATTTAGAAACATCCGCAGCTGTGTTCATATGGCGGTTATCATGGAACCTTCAATGTGACACGTAAGTGCCATTCCATAAAAAGCGGCATATGGTCCCCAAGTAAAAAAAATGCATGTGCCCTTAACAAGAAAACAATGGGCGGAACTAAATAAAATGGAATTCCGAAAGGGGATCAGAGGTTATGAAGCCTGCATATCACAGATAAAAATTTTTTGCTGCATCATACTAGAATGAATCCAAAGAAGAAGATTTCCGCGCAAAGAAGGAATGCAAGAAGGGCCATCCAGGCCCGCCGACCATTCCAAATCTCTGACCCTGCCAAGCCTGATGAGCAGGGGGACCCACAAATGTCTATCAGTCTCATCACGATTTCCAATTCCCTTATCTCGCATTTATTGCATCTTGCATTGTTTTATATAACCAATATTCACATATATAAAGTTAAATAAATATTGTGTATGTGCCGTATATGGTGATTTGATTAGTGAATAAATTATTTATTTTGTTTTCGGAAAGCAGCTATCACCGACATAAACAATAGCACATTTGTATTACAGTGGCAAATGTGTTTTAACCTGTAAAACCGACAATATACATGCATACAATTATCATGTTTTGTATGTAGTCTTTGTTGGATTATGAAATCAACAGGTATCTCAACTTTAAAATGTTTCAGTTGAATTTCTGCATTAATTAACAAAACGAAAAAAGAAATAAAAAGAGTAGTTACTCATATTTTATTCAATATCCAAAGTTCCAAACCATTGCATAATCTGAACAGGCATTGAAAACATTTTACTAAAGAAATTGATTTATTCAGTAATTTTAAAGTTGTTAATATTCAAGGTATAAAAATACCACGCTTTCATGACGGATCATATTCAATTTGACAATACATCGATAACACATTCAATTCTCTCTTTTAAATCATTCCATTTATTTTCCAAGTGACCAAGCAACATTATAACAACAATAAGAAAAAAACAATCCATTGACGGAATTGTTGCATATCTGGTATGATGTATTCATAACAACAAAACGTAATGTTATACAACGGACTCTTATTGTTTATTAACTGTAATTGAACTAGCCCGTTTAAATCTAAAGCGCATGGTCAAATGGCTTGTCCTGGTTTAACTTGGAACGAAATGGAATTTGTTTCTTTTAAAACAAAATCAATATAAACGTTTCTTGCTATAATTCAAGCTGTTTCAATTGTACAAATTTTTGCAAATGAAAGAGTAATATCGACATACGAGCTAGAAAAAACAACTTACGCTCCGCAATTGGGTGAATATGTTATTGCAATAGAAGACAAGTCTTTGATGTCATGCACTTTCAAGTGTCAAAAGTTGGACTGGTCATCGTTTTATTTTATAGCACATAATTCAACATGTCTTTGTGCATTCATTGGTTGAAAATGATATAGTAAGCATTGAGGATGTGGGCGCAGATATAATCTATCGTACAAGAAAAGAAAAAGAGACAAAAAACATACATTCTAGCAAGAAGTAGTAGTCATTCTTTATTCATTACCTAAGATTGTGTACATATATTGACATTGCTTTGTTAACATTTATTCAATATATTCAATACCACGAGATTGGTTAGCTGTCAATAACTATAAAAATATTGAGGTTTTAACGAGAGAACGAACTGAACGAGCAAACATTAATATTAATGTGTTTTGAGTTATCAGTGAATATTGTTAAGCAATTGATTAAAATATAGTATTTCATATTTTACTGACAATTCATTAATTTTATTATCCGTGTTGGATATTTTAATGCTATCACAAATTACTAGAATATCGAAAGTACGAACATTGTATGCAATATATCTGTCACTTTTTATCAGTGACTTTATACTACTACAAAAATGTATAAATTGTATATTTTGAAAATCTTTGTTAATGGTTTTGTTCAGACTAAAAGAGGGAAAAGTCTTTTATGGTATTCAGCAGGAAAAGGGTAAAATTGATATAATTGTTCTCAGTGACCTTATGTAAAAACATAATAAATTTGTCGATGCAATATATTGTTATAAGAGGGATTCCAACTGCTCGGATATCTTTTTTCAACTTTCTTTATTTTTAACAGGAGGACAATCAAAAAGTGACACGAATACATTAGCAACCAGAGCCAACTGACTGCCTTGCGCTTCATCAACAATTATATTGGATTCCAAGTCATGTAGGTATACGAGGAAATGACAAAGTAGATGCTTTAGCTAAACAATCATTAAATTTTCAAAAAACTGACTTATTGTTACCTGCTTGTGATTTTAGAACGGCTATAAATAAACTCGTTTCATCTGAATGGAAAGCAAATTGGGAAAATGCCGTCTTTAATAAACTTCATGATATAAACCCATCTCTTGATGAGTCACCATCTCTGTCTTTGTCAAACCGCCGTGATCAAACAGTTCTTCTTCGATGCCAAACTGGACACACTAAAGTTACCCATTCTTATCTCCTCACGAATGACAATGCCCCTTTCTGTGTAGCTTGCAATGAACATTTTACTGTCAAGCATTTTCTTCTGGAATGTCATGATTTTTCACAGGCCCGTAATAGATTTTATAATGTAAATTCACTCAAAAAACTCTTTAATACAATTCCATCAAAAACATAATCGATTATTTGAAAGAGATAAACTTGTATTCAAGGATCTAACTGGCTCTTTTTTTATTATCATTTACAAAGTTTTACATAATATTTTAAGCCTATTATAGCATTCGGCACGATATGGCCATTTATGTGTTGACGTGCCGTAAAATCCAAACAAACACACAAACAAACAAACAAGGTTACGCCGACGACGGTGTGTATGTGATCAAACCAGTGGAAAATACATCTGCTACAAATGTTTGGTGCGACATGTCCAACGGTGGTTGGACGGTAATACAACGTCGACAAGATAGATCAGAAGATTTTTACAGAGGATGGGAAGAATATAAAATGGATTTGGCAACAGAGTTGGCGAGTATTGGCTGGGACTTGAAAACATTTACTATTTAACAAAAAACAACAATTCACTTTATATATACATGGAAACGTTTCAGAATGACAATATGAATCCGTTTTCTGCTTTTGCAGAATTCTCCATCTTCAGAGTTAATGATGAGAATGATAATTACAGATTGACAGTTGGCGGCTATGAAGGCTCGTGCACCGATTCCATGTGGTTTCATAATGGTTGTCAATTTACAACCAAAGATAGTGATAACGACGCCAGGGACGACAACTGTGTAGTAGCATATAAAGGAGCTTGGTGGAACAACGCACGCCACAAGGCGAATCTAAATGGTTTGTACTTGAACGGTGCACACAAAGAATACGGTCACGGTATAATTTGGGCCGGATGTTGGGGTCAATACTACTCACTCAAGATAACTGTTATGAAGCTTAGAAGAAATAACTGAAATTTCAACATATTTATGGTTGTTGTATGGTTGTTGTATGAACAAATCTGCGGATGTTTCTTAATTCAAAATTTCACCACTTTTCTTGTCTAAATGCTGAATTCTGCAGTAGCCAGTGCTATGGGCTTGGATAGTACAGGTACTGACAGTGCCGTCCATAAACAAGCGGAATCAAACCGAGTCAGCACATTTTCAATTTTGACGTGTGAGCGTTCTTTGGAGATACCGTTTTTACTATCATATTGTCTGATTTCACGCATGTGGAATACAGATGTTCATGTAAAATCCATTATTACATCAGGCTCAATGATTTCATACAAAATATTATAGACGTAATATTTTAAGAATATGTGCTTTATGTACCTGATACAATGCTACGTGAACCAGCGGTAAAGGTGTTAAAACAGAAAATCAGAAAACCATTTGCCGCTCACCGTTCGATTCCATCAAGAGATTTTGGATTCGGGTGCTCAATCGTGCCTGAAATAATACAAAATGCAATGATGTCATCAGAATTCTGAAAAAGATAGGTCCCAGAGAGAGAGAGAGAGAGAGAGAGAGAGACAGAGAGAGACAGAGAGAGAGAGAGAAAGAGGGAGGGAGAGAGGGAGGGAGGGAAAGTTTCATATCTCTTTTACAACTAGCACCGACTTGAAACTTTCCATTAAACAACTGGTTTTTTGTTCTTGTTTTTTAAACGAAAAGTACAAATTGCATAATACATAACAAAACGCTTATAACAAGTACATTTTATAAAAAAAATACATACGCACAATCATTGCATACAGGACATATTATTGAGTCTGTGTGATTATTTAGTCAGTGTAATGGATCAAGAGATGTAATATAATGTATGCACGAGAGTTTCTTATTGCAAGAAACCAACAAATTATCATAAAAAAATTATTTGATGGTTTGATATTAAAAAGGAAATGAAACTCATTCAAAATTAAAAGATCAAATATATTTATCAGGGCAGTTAAGAGATTAATTTCGATGCTTTGATAATAAAAAAAACAAATTATTCAAAATTAAAAACACATCATAGGCCACATGGAATGATAACAATCTTCATAGCTTTATGTGTAAATTACATGGCTATAAATAGTGGGATTTTCTTATTGTTGATATTTTGTCGTTGTTGTTATTGATGTTGTTGATACATATTTCTTAATATAACAACAAGCATTGAAAGCGCTACCAAAATCATTAAAAATAAAGACGTTGTAGTTATTTCTTAGATATTATTATATTCCTTTATGTCAACACTGCACAAGAAACATCTATCATGTTTGAACTGTGATTTAATTTCTATATTTATGTATATGTGTGATCGAGATTACTATAATTACGTTATGGTTAAATGTATAAAGTTTAAGCAAGGTATGGAATTGAAGGATTATTATAGTAGTATCTTTGTCTATTACTTGTTTATGGCTCTTTTGGCTTTGACTGAAATAGATCACACTTGGCGCTACCTTACCACGTGAGATCCAATCTTATTAAAATCAGTTCTAGTCAAATACAAGTTCCTGATCAAGAAACTTTCATAATAGCATTATTACATTTCGATGAATATGTCGTGCAAGTTTTTATTATTTTGTTATAGTGGACTTTATAATCGTATTTGATTAAATTAATGTATTTGTATAAACGTTTTTATCGGTTGTGTATTCCAAAGTTTTGAGGACTCTTTGTCAGTTATCTTTGATATCACTTATGAAAATAAATGTTTAAGGGAAGAGTAGCGTACAATGGTACTAAAATAATTGTTATTGTACACAAATGAAATAGTTCATGAGGGTGGATCAATAACTCATATAACAAAAGAGCAAATATTTTACAAATCAAAAAAATGAATAAAAATAAAATAGAGTTTTGGGTGTTAAGAGTTTTAAAGAGTCTTATATACAATGCTACATAATAGCTTTGGTCATAGAATTTGACCCACAAACGTTTTGCCGAATAATATGAGAGAAGAAGAAAATAATCTTTGATCTTTATGTGAAAAACATGTGGATAAAGTGTGATACCTCTGAAGCATCAATCACAACAAAATTAAAAGGAAATTGCAGACTCGGTAGGTGGAAACGCAATGTTCATCCTATAGTTTGCGACTATGGTAAAAATAGCCTTCAATTTATTTGTTTTATATATTTTTTTTAATTATATTATCAAAATACTTGTGCTCATACAAACAATTCGATCATTTTGTTAGGGTCATAAATAATATTTTACAATTAAATAAATTTTCATTCTTATAATCTTTATATGTAAACAAAAAATACATGTAGGGTTACTACTACAATTTCAACTTTACTGAATATTTAACATCGGCTTGTAAAATATATGAAAAGACAATCTAAATGAACATGAAAAAAAATTGTTCGACTCTTGAAAGATTGTAAATATAGGTTTAGATATAAAGACATATATGTATACGAATATAATGTATGTATTGCATTGTTGTTGACTTCAACAAAATGCTTTTTTGTAACATGTTTATGAAATTTGTAAGTTGAATGTGCAATAAAAATATATTATACAACATTCTATTATAATCCTTCATTGTATTTCCATTTTGTGTTGTCTGCCTTCGACATTTTTGATAGATCGGTCATTAATTTCACAATTTTATGTACATCATCAATTTTATCTTCATTCATCTGCAAAATTAACGTATATGAAAGCTCTAAATAAAACAAAAAAAGATTCAAGTTCCTATTTGCGTATTTTTTGTCAAACAAAGTTGATAATGATCTGACGATGCGTCCAGTTTGTTTTGAAACAAATGTTTAACATTTGACGATGTTCTCATGTTATTAACAAATCTGGCGTTGTATATCAAGTAAGCAATTAAAGGGAAATAATTCCCAAGGAAAGTAAAAGAAAATATCATATGAACAAAAATCTCCCTTTGAAGAATCAACAACAAAAAAGGTGGGAAATTTGAAGAAAATTGAAAATTTGTTTGTTTGTTTGTCTGTTTACGCCTTTTACCAACAGTATTTCAGCCATATAGGCGGGTAGTTTCCTAACCATCGTTCCTGGAGAGTTACACCAGTACTGGACTACCTCCCCCCGCGCTAAACTACAAAAGCATCTCCAGGGGATCGAACCCACGCCAGAGAGGTAACTGGATAAGAAGTCATCGACTCTAACCCGTCGACCACGGAGGCGGTTAAAATTGAAAACAATACGTCTCGGGTATTTTCCCCGGTGTAGTGTTTTAATGTTACTCACAAGACGAATTATATGTGTTATTTATATAATGACTTCACTTTACCGCCATCTGATGTTTTCTAAAAATCAAAGTTTCGCGATTGTGTTGTCTTAAATGTTGCATTGTGCTTAGGCCGATGCTAGGGCGTGCAGTCCTAGGACAGTAGCGTACACTTTCCATTGCCACCAAATAAGCAGACTCAATCTAACCGTTTTTTATGGATTATTTCGTTTTTCTTTATTTCATTGTATTTTACTCGGCAAAAATAAAATATTTATAGCTACAATTATTTGTGATGATTATGTATTAAAGGAGCAATCAATCAATAAGGACCGTAGCCTATCTATGTCATGTACAATAGTTGCCTAACCTTTTCAATGATAAATGTTTTATGCTTTAGTTTATTGATTTACATTTATTTTAATGTCATTGTTTGTGTTTTGCTCGGAAAAAGGCCATTTGATATGGCCCTGTACACAGAAAGTTACCAAGTTAGAATCTTTAAAAAATATATCATAAACGCTTACAGATCTTCGAAATTGTTTCACTAACATATATTCAGGTTTTTTTTT
>NW_026863874.1:0-13039 GCF_026571515.1 Ruditapes philippinarum | reverse complement strand
GAAAAAAAAAAAAAGAGAAGACAAACATTGTCATGACTACCAAAAGTGTATAAATACCGGGTGAATTTCTATATTTCTTGTCTTGGGAGCTGGCCGACTGGTCAGTTCACTTCAAAGCTTTAGAGCTTTGGCACTCTTCAAAACTTAATAGTTTTGACTCTCTTTGAGATCTATATGATTTGAGAATTTATGCTAAACTTATTAATAAGTACTTAGAAATTCTTTTTAAATAAATAACTATTTGTTGGTAGATTCTGCTTAAATATATAGTCTTATTCATACTTTTGGTAAATAAATTATACGATTGTCGTTTAAATAAGTATATGATTATCGTTTGAATAAATCTCGTAATGTTAAATTTATAAAATCTTGTGTTTTACTTTCTTAATAAGAGTAAATTAAAGGTAGCGTCCTACACCACCATCCCAGCCACTGGTTGGCAATTAAGAGTTCAGAGAACCTGGGTAAAGTGCCGTTTAAAGATATATTTGTGATCACGTGTCGTCCGCATAGTAATTAGGCCATTTATATTTTAAGTCTGTCCAGAGCGCCACTGAGTGTTGGGCTCAAATCAGCTTGAACCACTGATAATAAACCGGCACTATTACACAAGAGACCGGCGAAAAGTATCATACATGTATTTACTGGCCCGGTCAGTGCCGGTCTTCTTATAATTATTTTTAAGAATGGATAGATCTTTCTAGATGAAAAAGGATGTTAATTATTTTTCGTACATAATCTTGTTTCCAGTTGATATTGCTTTTTTATATTACGTTTTTTTTATTTATTTATTTTAATCAAAGATATTAATGTAAAAGCATATTAATAACGGGAAGTCTGTACGATGCGTAAATTGCACATGATGACAATATCTAAATAAAAAAAAGATTTTCAAATATTTTTTTTAAAGTATTAAACAATTAGGTGATTTTAATTCCTTTTTTTGTATTGCATTGTATTGTTGTGTTATTATTTATTTCGTTATATGAATAATAAATTTCCATTAACACGTCACGTGGCTATTGTTTTAAATTTTCGAAGTGAAAAAAATAAATGTATAATGTTATATCATATGTAAGATATGTCATTATTTCTATTTGCATTTTGTGCATAACGTTGATGTCCTGTTTTGTTATGACAATGAAATTGTAGTAAAGTTATAAATGAATGACGATATTTCATGCCGATTTGCCAAAAAATGCAGCAGTCATCTTTAAAAAAAAAATAACATGTTACTACATGTATATATATCATTGTAATTGTTAGTTTCTTATGGTTATAAATGTGATTATCAATGGCAACGGACATATACACTCATTTGTAATCTATTTGTGTAACACATGATCAACACCACAACATCTATACTCATTCTCCGCCACGTATAGGTTTTATGTTTTGTTCGGTCATTCAGATAAAGCGTTCATGAGTGTCAAACAATAGTAATTGGTAGAATTTATGGTAGAATTTATGAATGAAAAGTATAAAAAGAAGTGAAATTAATTCGTCTGCTTTTCAACGGCAAACAAAAAGATATTCAATACATGTATATAGTGCGAATAACGGGAAAACACACATCAGTTAGAAAGAATACCCTAGCTAGATAGATTCACATTATCTGTTAGTTGTGTGTTTATCATGTCAAAGAAGGTCTGCAGTCATCATTTTTATTATTAGTTCAGGTTTTTTATTGGTTATATGGCCCTATATTAACGGCTGTTTGGAAATAAAAGAGCCGCTAGACGAGGGATATACGGCAAAGAATCGTTTATATACGGTCATATAACATGTAAGAAATATTTATAACGAATTTATAACACAGCAAACTTCTTTTTTTTAAGTGAGATTTTTTTATAACCATGTATATTATTAGTTATAAAGATTGTTGGCAGGTTACATGGCCCTATATAAACGGCTATTTGTAAATATGACCCGAGCCGCTAGGCGAGGGTTATATTGCAAACAGCCGTTTATATCATTATGGTCATATAACCTGTCAACAATCTTTATAACGAATTAATGATACAGCAAGCATCATTTTTTAGAGAAAAAAGTAAGATTTCTTGACAGCAGCCGTGTATATAAAACTGTATAAACGTCATGATTATCCAATGAAAAGCGACGTTACAAACGTGCAGTATTATAAAAAAAACTTTATAATTGTAACCAGTTCGTGTTTTTGGTCTTTTCGTTTACTTTAACCTTTTCGCATTTTATTTTGACAGAGTTGTATAGTACTTCCCTTTGATTGTAAACTTGAAGGATTATTCAAGCATTGGGTTTCCCGCTGTTTTTAAATATTATTGCTGTCATGTGACATTGTGATCACTCTTAGGTCAAATTTCATAGTGAGAAGTTGTTGAATTATACATTGATGAAATAAATTTTAAAATTGGGCATTAAATTGCCTCAAACTAGCGGTTTATAAAAGGCTAGATTTGTATTGTTTTAGCCATAGGTGTTCGGCGCGTTGATTGGTCACTACCCCCGCACCCCCCCCCTCACCCCACACCCACTCTACAGCCCTCCTACCTCTCAAAACCATGTAAAATACAGTATTTTTCATTTGAAACATGTTTTAATGTCAAATAAAAAATTGATACATATATATTTAGTAAAAATTATACATATATATTTAGTAAAATTTAGTATATTTACTAAATATATATGTATCAATTTTTTACTTTTTGTAGGAAATGAAGGTTATTGAATTGAAAAATACTGTATTTTACATGGTTTTGAGAGGTAGGAGGGCTGTAGAGTGGGGGTGAGGGGGTAGTGACCAATCAACGCGCTGAACACCTATGGTTTTAGCATTAGACATATTGATTTTACTCAAAGATAAGGGAAACAACTCATATTTTTTCACTCGATATACCTCGGTTATTTACGTAGTTCATATAGCGACTGTCAATCAATGGGTGTATTGCAAAAAAAAAATGTGCCAAATATGGAACTTAGGAGCAATCCGGGTAAGTACGGAAGAGAGGGTAACTATGGACATAAGTCTTTTAAGTATCCATTATAAGTGTATCACAGTTTGTGGACAACTTACACGCTTTAAATCTGTGGTAGTAATATATCTCTTTTTTATTCGTTAAAGTACTGTGACTTGAGATTTGAAATTACGTCATGACACGCAAGAGCAAGTGTTTACCCGCGCGTTTTCACTTCAACTTTGTTGACATTCAAGATAGCTCAGTCCTAACTACCGCGTTTAGGATTCAATAAATCGAGGTAAACCCGAGTATTATTGATATAAATTATGTTATTTTATAACTTGTTGTCCTAACTTTCAAAGTAAATCAATTAAATCTCTTTGAACGAAGAAAAATGAGGATTTTTAAAGTGTCCGTACTATCTCTACTTATTTTTCATACCCAAAAACTACAGACATACATCAGTATGCTGTCCCCAAAGATAAAATAATCCATACATGTAAGCTCATTTGTTACACGATTAAAAATACATGAAAATATTTGCTGCTTGATCTTCATTTAGAACTCTAAAGAATGCAATTCGGTAGATCTACTTTATATTTAAATCAAATTCAAGGTTAAAGATCTATCAAACTGTCAATTTTGTTTACTTCATCGCAAAAAATATCATTTTTGTTCTGTTCGTCTGTCTCTCCGTGTGTGTTGTATAGTAGCATTTTTTCAGTCTATGTTTTTCATTTCCGCTGCTGTGTATTTCTATCCTCCACCGCTGCCCATTTTCCTTTTCTACCTTCCAATATTTTCTGTCCGCCAGCTCAATCCTTCCTCTTTTTAAAATTGATTACATTACCATTTCTCTCTAGGACAAGTTAAAATGAACAGCAACATCGTCAGTCTGATTTCTACAAGAGAACTTCTTCGCAAAGAATGCAGAGAAGATATTTGGTTGGCAGTGGGCAAATTGACATATTTGTTAGAACATGAACTTATGTTTGAACATAATCTACTATACGATCTCCATGCTCTTCTGATAAAATCGGTTTGTATCTGCTTGTAGCTGTCCCCATTCCCGATAATATAGAGAAGTGGCTACGAGAGAAGGAACCTGCCCAGAGTCAAATATTCCTTGTAAATTGTTTATCGGACCTGATCGATGAAGAACACTTGACTTTTAAAATGTTACACGTTATGTAATAAAATGTTTCACCTTATAAACTGATGTTTATGACGGACGGATGTATATCATGAATTATGAGTCGTGAAACATCGAAGATATCAAACACAGAAATGTTCTAAATTTATGCAATTTCAAAGTGATCACAAAGCATCGTTAATTTCAATACGGTTGATTTCAAAACATATCCGAGTACACGTCTACTCAAGACCGGTAAATAAATGTACGCATATATATAAAAACCTAATTTGTTTAAAAAAAATATTTTACACATTTGTAACCGTATTATTTGTCATCTAATTTAACATTTAAACGTGAGATCTTATGTGAGACTGTATGTATGCAACATTGTGCTTCAATATTATTTGTGTAACCAGGCTTTTATTACAAAAAAAACCAACAAACTCCCTACTATAGGCTTTTATCTGTCAAATTAATTAAAGCAACTTGCCCTCCAGATTCGTGTTAAATTTCATAAAAAAAATAAAATGTAAAGTGGCAATTAGATCTATCTGTGAATACGATGTCCCAGGATCTATACAAAATCTGGAAACAAAGTGATCCCTCGGAAGCATTAATCACAACAAAATTACAAGAGAATTGCAGACTACCCACGTAAATTACATAATTGTTCAAAATATACAAAAATAGCGCTTACTGCGTTAGTCACGCAATAGAAATGTGGTGTTAAATACTGAAATATCAGTCAGCAATGGCATAATATATAATGCACAAAGTGATGTTAATTTACCTCCATGCAATTTCCACGGAGCAATAATTAGCCAAATATATAAAATTTGATATGTTCCACGATACTGACACCCATATAAGGCTAACATCATCACCGACATAATTTTATATACACAGACATATATTCTAATTAATCTCCATGACATCATCTTGAACTGTTCACAGCACTGAAGAATAAGAAAAGAGCACAAGTACGGGTAGATCTATGGGGGAAAAACAACAAAAAACAACAATTGAATTAAAAAAAAACTTTATAGATTTCAACCATTCCTCAGTTTCCTAGGCTATGTAATCTTCACATTTTTTATTAATAAATCTAGCTTTTCAGTTTTTTTCTTTTTATATTTATTGTTTGATTTTTATTTGTTGTTGTTGGTAGTGTTTTTGTTCGTCGTTGTTGTTGTGAGTGTTGTTGTTTTGCAAGAAACTGTTCATGTTATCCGTATATTATTTAACAATGTAGCCAACTTATTATACTGCGCGACGAGATATTGTGCCATTTTTGTCCCTGGCAATAGCTAACCTCTAAAGGGGAGATGCTGACCCAGAACATAAATATCTCAGAATCAAGCTTTGGAACGTCAATATATTTTGACTACAGTATAATGGATGCTTTTGCCACACGCCCTCTAAGAGTTTTATCTACAAAGTTGTAGACACACTAGTTCTACACAATCATAATTATTATACATGATATAAAGCGATGCAGATGAAATACCTCCGGTGTTCAAAGTGAAAACCGTTGTGTCTAACAGTATAATTTTCACATAGATATACTGATAAGAGGGTCATTTTAGTTTAAAGCTATATTTAAACGGTTCATGTGAATACAGGTGCCATATACATATAAAACTGGTATGTTATAATAATTTACTACTTATTTAATTAATTTACTACTTATGAAAAATATGAAATAGTTTAAAGTTTAAATTAATGCTTAGTTAACATAATACTTAATTAATAGTAGCGTTTTTAATAGCTAAATATCATAACGTTTAAATGTTGATCTTTAAGAGTTGTTTTGACTGTTGATATTATGAGGATATTATTTATTGTTGAGTATAATACTGAATTCTGTTGGAACAACTACACAGCTGTCAATCCTATATTAAATGAGCCGAGTCTAATATAGGTTTTGCAGCTGTGTAAAAGTACTACAGATTCAGCATTGTACTTAACCATGTACATAATGAAGGACATATATACCATCAACCATCAACTTTTTAATATTTTGGCAGAACTTTGATAATTTGAGTACAATAAGGAATTGATATGATTTTTCTAGACTCTGAAAATGAAAACGAGGCTAAATAGAGAACAATAGCAATTTGAAATGGATTTTTTGGACTCGGAAAAAAACGAAGCTTGATAGAGTGCAATATCGATTTGATATGGGTTTTTTTGGACTGGCAAAACGAAAACGCTGCTAATTTGAGAAGATTTGATCTAATAATTATTTGTATTGGGAGATTTGATAACATTTTATAAGTTGTGAAATGAAAGTATTGGCCATATACTTAATGTATTCTTGTGCATTTCAACAATAAGCTAATGTAGTAATTTTATGCTACAAAATGCGATACTCACTGATGTGGCACTACATATATGTCACCTAATTGACGCGTGAATAATTCTGAACATTTTTGTCACGTGGTTATATGATTATAAAACAATGCCACGTTGCTTTTGTTTTTATGTATCCATTGTTATAAATTTGATTCGATCATAGTTTTCATATATAAGATCTATTTCCTTATTTTTCTTTATTTTATAATATTGCACGGTTTTTAATACTTAATCGGGCATATTACTGCGTACATAGTGCACTGGAGAATTAAAACTATGAATCAGCATTTTTCACGCCAATTTCGATATTTCTGACACGAAATATGTCGACCTGGCACGTGTTATAGTGTATGCACATGTAACCTTATATTGTATTTGCGTGACGTAACTTGGATACAAGATTATTTTTTATAAGTTCAGGCAATGACAGTACGTCAAAACAAATACAAAATATAGTCACTATGTTGGTATGAAATAAAAAAGCAACAGTAAATAAGGAAGAGCATAGTAATATTTAAAATAAAATGAAAGTTGACAGATGAAAGGAATGGCCTTCAATGTTTGCCCTTAATTTCAATCAATTCAAATTTAAATTTGTTTCATTCCTCAGTTTATATCACAATGACGTCAGAAGGATCAATTGTTCCCCTGCACGAGTTTCACACGTTTGTTGTGAAGTGTATGAAAGCAGTTGGGATTCTCAGAAGAATATGGATCATCCCTGGCTGATCTTCTGGTATCTGCAGATTACAGGGGCCACTCCATCACGGCTTAAACAGACAGGGTGAGTCTTGATTTTAACTTCACGAATTCACGATTTCAACTTCATGAATACACGATTTCAACTTCTCGAATTCACCTTCGATTTCAAATTCTCCAATTCACCTTCGTGAATTCACTATTTCAACTTTACGAATTCAAGATTTCAACTTCACGAAGTTGTAATCATGAATTCTAGAAGCTGAATTCGTGAATACATGAATTGAAATTGTGAATTCGTGAAGTTTAAATCGTGAATTCATGAACTTTAAATCATGAATTCATGAAGTTGAAATCATGAATTCATGAAGGTGAATTCGAGAAGATGAAATCGGGAATTCATGAAGTTAAAATCGTGACTTCGTGAATTAGAATTCGGGAAATTATTCATGAAGATGAAATCGGGAATTCATGAAGTTGAAATGCCCCTACTGGTCTTTCGTACTTTCGCAAGGAGCTGATAACTTTTGTACATGCCAGAGGTGAGGTACATTGTGAATGACTGTAAAAAGTAAATAAATTGTATTGGCATCAATGGAGGGTCTAATTAACGTATAAATCGAAATATAAACAAGGAAAATAAACATAATAGTAATTTTATTTTGACTTATACTAACATATACATTTGTAATACAAAGTTCATCATTTATAATACAAAAGATACATTACATTTGTAATACAAAGTTCACCATTTATAATACAAAAGATTCATTACATTTGTAATACAAATTTCATCATTTATAATACAAAAGATACATTACATTTGTAATACAAAGTTCATCATTTATAATACAAAAATGCATAACAATTGTAATACAAAGTTCATCATTTATAATACAAAAGATACATTACATTTGTAATACAAAGTTCATCATTTATAATACAAAAGATGCATTACATTTGTAATACAAAGTTCATCATCTATAATACAAAAGATACATTACAATTGTAATACAAAGTTCATCATTTATAATACAAAAGATGCATTACAATTGTAATACAAAGTTCATCATTTATAATACAAAAGATGCATTACAATTGTAATACAAAGTTCATCATTTATAATACAAAAGATACATTACATTTGTAATACAAAGGTCATCATTTATAATACATTTTAGACTCTACAAAGCTATATAATATTGATTTTAAAACAGAATGTTATATTGAAGGAAATATTCTTTAAGAACATTAAATTTTGTTAAATTCAGGTACTTCGTACCGACAGTCTAAAAACTAGTCGTTATGAAAACATTGATGTATGTTATAATAGCTGATTGCATGGTAATGTCAGAATTTTAGATGAGATACATAGTATCCTTGTTCATTATATAGAAATGTTAGCAACTAGTAAATGGTTGCTGTTAATGCAGAAGAAAATTTCATAATTTCAGATGACATAAAGAATAATAAAAATAATACACATTAAAGAACTTATATGCAATATTGATAATTATTTATAATGTATATATTTCAGAAATAAACAACACGTTGATTTCTTCTGAATTGTTATTACATAGACAAACATTTTATTTTTGAAGTATAAAGTTGCCTTAATTAAAAAAGTTCTCAACTTTTGATTTTGTTATATTCACTTATGACTTATCGTGCTTTAGTAATTGTTAAACATTAACATTATAATGTCAAAATCAATGTCTTCAATATGATATTTTAAGTTTCTGTAGTTTTATTTTACCTACACACCCGCCTGTTACTGCAAGAAATGATTTATCACGTGAGACACAAATTGTTCTTGGCAATTCCATATCTATCTTGTACGATGATAAGATCTGTCCAGTTTGTGATATCTGTACAATGGAGTTTGTTCCTTTACTACAAACTAGGATAGTATCAGAGGAACCAACTGCTACACCACACGGCTCCTTTATCTGATCATCCTTCACCACGACTCTCGTGTTTGTCTTGACGTCATATATGTAGACAGTATGCTCGTATCTATCTGTAAGCACTACTTTATCACTGCTCCTGATGTAAGTACAAGCGCTTGTCCCTAAAGGATATGACTTATTCGGAAAGCTAATATTGAAATCTTTCTCTTCTCCTGTAGATGATATAATACGAAAAGGTGTTGAATGATCAATTGTCCCGCCGACAAAATGTTTATCATCTTTTTGACATATTGAGCCATATTCTGTTTTCACTTTAATTGTTCTATCTAATTTTATGTCATTAGATTTGTTAACATTGAAAATGTCTAACTTAAATTTATTTGCACTTGTGACCGCTACTTCCTCATCACATACAGCAACAACGGATTGTGGCATGTAAGATAACTGATATGATCCTACTTTCTCAAGCTTCTCATTGTAAACTAATAATTTCTTGTTTTTATTATCAACAGCAACAAGTCTACCATCAGGTAAAAAATCAATCCCTGAATACAATGGCTCTTTTACATCATCCTCTTTCTGCTTCAAATCAATGGACTTTACTGGTGTAAGTATCATTGCTTTGTTAACAGGAACTATAGTACTGGCTACCTCTGATAGACAGAATTTTAGAGTCAGTTGTCCTGGTATATAATCAGTGACTGACAGAGGAGGAAGTTTTAATGTTTCATCAAAATCAAAGCTTACAGTCACGGTCTTTAAATCATGACATTCTGCATCGACATTTGTGTGAAGAACATTGACGTCATTCTTCATCTTCTGCTCTACTATGAACTGTTGTACCAGAGATCCTTTCTGATACACGCCGTCAATAGTTTTAAGACATGCTTTAATATCAGCTAGATATTTTTCGTTCTGAGACTGCTTTATTGACAGCTTTTCTAATGTCTCTTTCCGAAACGATTGAACGTCTTTAACAACGGAAACTTCCAACTCGTCAAACATTTTCATAACATCATCCCGCATTCGCCGTATTTTGACTGGTATTTCTTTAGCATCTTCATCTAGTTTCTCTTTTGATGAGACAATGCTGTCTACGATTTTGTAAGCCTTCTGTCTCACTTCCTCCATTTTAACCTTTAAAGTTGACTTTGTATTTGTTGACCTTCCAGTGACCTTCAGAATTTCCACAACGCTGTGACATTTACGATGATAAAGAAAAGCACATGTGCTGCAGCAGAGCTGATTCTCATCTTCGCAGAAGAATTCTAGAACTTTCTGATGTTGATCACATTGGTCTAATCCTTTCATATCAAACGAGCCTTGTTTCGTTTTCGCCTCATTCGCGTTCACTAACTTGTGACTTTTTAAGAAGGCGTGAGTGTAGTGTACTTTGGAACAATCCAAACACTGAAATTCATTACAAGTTGGGCAAAACTTTTCCGCCTTTGTTTGTTTGTCGTAATTAAAACATGGCTGGCACATAATTGCCTTAACTCGCCCAGACACTTCACTATTTTCCGCATTGTTTTCAGCCATTTTGAAATAACGTTTATCCTATCAAATGCAAAGTCTATATACCTTTGTGTTATATTTGTACTTTGTACCCGATTACTGTCGCTACATGTATTCGGAATGCGGAAGTTAATAAAACAATTTTATTCATACGGATCCCCTTTGCGTTTATGCTGTTTTAATCGGTGGCGGAGCTAGTAGTGGTTATAATGAATGGAGTTTTTAAGATTTTAGTCGATTCAACCGCTCATTTTCGCTGCATTTTTATACTCCGCTATATTTTGGTTTCATGTCTTAATTGTTTGGTCATTCAAATTAAAATTGAATGCCCAATAATAATAATGAATAAAGTTTATGTATGAAAAGTGTAAAAAGCAGGGCAATATATTCGTCTGCTATTCAACGGCAAAAAAAAAAAAAATAATTAATGCATGTATAGTGCGAATAAGAAATAACACACAGATCAATGAAGAAGAATGACCCAGATAGATTCATATGTAGAACATCCTCGTATTAAATCGTGATTAATGGATAATTGGTTATCATGTCAAAAAAGGTCTACTGCCATTATTTATATTAAGATAAATAGAGGATCGTACATGTTGAATTTGTCACAGGGTATAATTAATATTGAACTCCTGGCGTAGGTTCGTCAATTTAATATATAATACGAAGATAAAGCCTAAAAACATAAATACATGATTATAATAGAAGTTAATTAAAACATACATAAAATACAACAATACAACAATTGAACGATGTAAATAAGAATTATTTCAAGTAAATGAATCAAATGAAAATAATCTTATCTCAGCGTCTCAATAAATAACTTAATTATAAGTTATTTCCAAAAATTCTAATAAATAAACTTAAAGAATTTATCTACTAAGTAGAATAGTATATCTTAACTCGTAAGAGAATAAAGACGAAGTGAAGTGAAGAAGGAAAGTTCGCGGGAATTTGGAAGAAAAGAAATGTTAAAAACCAATCTAAAACTTTCTCTCAAAACTCTTTCATACAACGTACAAAACGATTGGACATACAAAAAAAGTTCACAAAATTGCACGAGAAAAAGACATAGTTGAATTGTTTTGGCCGTTTCCGTGAATTTCCGCTCATAAGCGTACGTTACGGAACCATCCGATACAATACAATAGCAGACGATAACAGACGCCACGGAGACAAACGATAATCGACGCATGCGCGGACATTAAGATTACTTTTCCCGCGACTAAAAAAACGTTTCTTGATTGCTAAAAAACTTTTAAAGAAATTCATGTTTGAAATGTGTCTTTATTTCTGTGAATTATTTCCAAATGATTTGTACATTTTTTATTTGATTACCTGTATATTAGTATAAATATAGGAAATATTCTACTATTAAGTGTATTAAATATATTTTCAGATCATTCTAGACGAGCATTCCTATATAGATGGATTCATTAGATTGGCAAGGAAGAAACTTTTATTGGCATAGAGAACAGCTGTTTATAATATTATTTTTTATTTTGAAACATAATTTTTTCATAGATATCCTAAACAATTCACGTCAAATATGATTTATTTATCACGTGTTTATTTTTCATCATTTTTCAGAGAAAGGACTATACAAATTTAGTTGTATATTTTCAATTTCATTTATAAATGTTAATTAAGAAAATAGATTACATTGTTTTTATATATATCCTCTTCAGAATCATTTTCTTACCACATATGCCATGAACTGTAGTTAAAGACCGCGCATATACAAATATACATTCAAATTATATTTGTTTTTTGAAGATTGAGTGTTGCAATTATCACATGCAACCTGGTAATGAAAGTTTGAAATAAAGTTTTTAATTATCACTTACCCCCCTTCAAAAGTAATTAAACTTGAAAGAAATTTAAAGTGATGTGTAAAAAAATAATCAACAGTTACTTTTATTTCGCAAAAATACTGACTCAAACTGTAAAGATTTTTTATTGTTTTTCTAGCGTTACATTAAAAAGTATAATAAATATCTTTCTACAGGCATTCAAATGAAAAGAATAATTAAAAATATACGAGTGACATTAAAAAAGGCCGGAATCGAGACAGCCACACGAGAGACTTTACTGTTACGGTGATTGTCTACTTCACTGCACCGACATTTGAAAACAGATTTACAAAAAAATAATAATGATATAAATGATGAATGAAAATTAAATATTCTATGAATATTGACAATTCTCTCGGCAATATTTTGTTACTAAAAAATGAAAAATTTTTCTTCACGTTAAATATTGCATCTTTGATCATCTGTGAATAACTTACAATTCGCTTCTTTTTGTTTTGAAAACTGAAAGTATTATATGGTACCGTTACTGTAATAATAAATTTTCAAATACCTGCTTTTATATAAAAAATGTAAATTTACCGCGGATTTCGTCAATTAATTTTAACCGTCGTTTGCGGAAGATAAACTGTACCTTTAAAAAATAATAAGATATTTTGAATTAACCAATAT